>NC_086104.1:81739536-81949536 GCF_963921235.1 Mobula hypostoma | reverse complement strand
TATTGTTTTATATTTTCCAGACTCTTCATTTCTCCATTGACACTGTTCATCTTGTTTCCCAGTCAACGCTCCTCCCATAAACTTTTTGGTGGTGTTTTGTTGACTATTTTTCAGTTTCAAAGATGTTTTATTAAATCTGGGGCAGCTGAAAAAAGTCAAGAATTTTTTTACCAAGGATAACCCACCAACGTCATCAGTATTGAAGATGATAATTTAAGCCATAACCTGAAATGGAAGGGAAAAGAGGCAGATGACAGGGAATATACTTATACAATGCAAACTGGAATTTGACATCATGGAAAGATGGGATACAACGATGCTAGATCAAGATTTCACTGCAAATGTACTCCCAATGAAGTCTATTGGAGTAAAGTAAAACCATGGAGAAACATGGGATAAAATCTATATAAAATCTTATAAATGGACTTGCTCAGAAGGACATGGAAGTAAGAGTTCATGAAAAGTTACAGAGAAAAGGACAAATATTTGAAACTGTGGATACAAGTCTTCCAAATTAGCCAGACCAATTGCATGCTTTTGAGTTTATTTCTGTCATGATCTTGTTGAATACTGTAAAAAGTGGCTGGCTTCTTTAAACATCAAGTGATATGAAGTATTTCCTTTTAAATTTGCAACTAACTTAAAGAAAGGCATGAAACTGTCATCCTTGGGGAGATGTTTCTAAATTTTTGATGTTCTTCCAGCAAGGATTTTTGATATGTACTAATAATTATAAGAACATCAAATAAGCCAGCCAGAATATCATAGGAATTTACTGAAAATCCTTTCAGCGTACACCTTGCAGAGTTTCAGCGAGTCCTCTGAACTTTCTGCCCAGTATTGGTGAGGGAAAAAAAAACCTGAAATAATAGTGGATATGTTCAAGCCAATTTTATTGAATTAGATTCAACTACTTGTATTTAATTTTATTTATTTCCTTGTTTTAATTAAAATGCAGTTTTAATAATGTAATGGTATTATTAGCAATGTTACTTGAATGTCATTTACACATATTTCCTCTCCTTTACAGTGTTGACAACCTTGTACAGGTGATAACCTGCTAACATTATCATAAGACAAAACCCAACCTGTTAGCAACTCTTTCCCTCCTGTTGGGGACTGTACATTTCAACTGAAAAGGCACTGTGCTGGACCACGCTGATCAGTTAGGCTTGCTTTCCTTCATTCTGAGAGAGTAGGCCTTGTGACAGGTCTCTGGGGAAGTTCCCTGGTTCTGAGTCAGCCCAAGGTCCCAGCTTCATTAGACTGCCTACCTATCATTACTTGAAAAAACAGAATCCACCAAATCCATACATGTGGTGTTACTACAAGACTGTCAAGCCAACCTAGCAGAAAGGTTACACTCAGAGGCCAGTGAATGTATATTTGTAGTCTTCTGCTACTATGGCCCATCCACTTCAAGGTTTGACGTGTTGTACATTCAGAGATGCTCTTCTACATACCACTGTTGTAATGAGTGATTACTTCTGTCACCTTCCAGTCAGCTTGAACCAGTCCAAACATTCTCCTCTGACCTATTTCATTAACAAGTAACTTCTGACCACAGAACTGCTGTGCACTAGATTTTTTTTAATGTTTCTGCATTATTCTCTGTGTGGGCATGTGACCAAGTGGTTAAGGCATTAGACTAGCGACCGGAAGGTCATGAGTTCGAGCCCCAGCCGAGGCAACGTGTTGTGTCCTTGAGCAAGGCACTTAATCACACATTGCTCTGCAACGACACTGGTGCCAAGCTGTATGGGTCCTAATGCCCTTCCCTTGGACAACATTGGTGTTGTGCAGAGGGGAGACTTGCAGCATGGGCAACTGCTGGTCTTCCATACAACCTTGCCCAGGCCTGCACCCTAGAGAGCGAAGACTTTCCAGGTGCAGATTCATGGTCTCGCAAGACTAACGGATGCCTTTATTCTCTGTAAAGCCTATGGATTGTTATGTGTCAAAATCCCAGATCAGCAGTTTCTGAGGTAGTCAAGCCATCTCATCTAGCACCACTATCAGTAACTTAGATCACATTTCTTCCCCATTCTGATGTTTGGTCTAAACCAGAACTAAACTTCTTGCCCATTTTGGCATGTTTTTATGCATTGAGCTGCTGCCGTATGATTGGCTGATTAGATATCCACATTAACAAGTAGGTGAACCTAATAAAGTGTCCAATGAGTGTATATTTACTATTGTGATTATTGCTAAAAGTTAACCAACAAGCTACTATTGATCACTAATCTGCAAGTAATATTTGAAATTGCTTAAATCCCCCTACAGCTGCTTTAAGAGCTGAAACAGTGAACCACTTGTGTCTCTACTATTTCCACCCTTGATTCAGCATTTCTTGTTCCCTCTTCCTCAGCAGAGACAAGACGGACAACCAAGGTACAAATCTTGTTCAGTAGGTTTCTCTCTACATTCTCTTTGCAGAAATATAGAGTAGATATAGGAAATGTGATATATTTCTGTTTCAAATCTCCATCTCATCAGCTCCAGGCTGGGGGAAGCAGTTGTATCAGGTGATGCCATGAACAACAACTAGAAGAAAAACAGAATTACTCTGTTCACTTCTGTTGCTGTTAACAGCAATCTAATATCAGCAATCAGGAGAGCACTGGAACGGTTAAGCAACTTAAAGATACAGAGGCATGGGACCTATTTTCAAATAATAAATACTTGGTGTTAATTATATATCCCTTCCATTTTACATTGTAATTATGAACAGAAAATCTGCAGCTTTGAGCAGATTTTTTTTGTTGCAACTTCATCACTCATTGTTTCACTCTCAGGAACGTCGGTGAAGAAATGTTTTTACTTGCTCATTTGTAACAGCTGCTGAATTTAATTACTAAACTGTTTACTGTGTTTTATTCTTTTATAGTATGTGGTTTGGAACACTGAAGAGTCAAAGCATATTAGGAACCTCACTTCTTTGAATGAAATGAAAGATGTTCAAGACCAGTCATTTATAGGATACTTGCAGCCAAATGTACAATTATTTCTGAAAGCGCGGGTGCGCGACTTATTTATAAATGAACTGTCCTTAATTTTGCAAAGTGAAATTTCTGTGAAAACACTATACTATAAAATTCATCTGAATGAAATAGATGTATCAAGTTTGTTTTTCTCACTCAGCTTTGAACTTATTGAAAGCCACTGTCTATCAGCTGTACAACATCATTCAAGTGTTTGCACTTAAACTGTCAATATAATACAAAAATGTAAAGGGGGAGTGTCCCTTTGATCATTGTGGTTCCCTTGATGAAGCTTCTCTCTACCGTGCTTGAATTTTGATGCAGAGAGGCAAGACGGTGCAGTCTGGTGCAGGGCTGGGTAGCAAGGCAGCATCAATGTGGAACACTCCAGAAATTCTATTTTCTGATTGGCAGTGAGACTATTCCCCAGGTGGAAGTTGAACATTAAAGAAATGCATGAAACCAACCCATCTACTGGGGACCTGGGAATGCACAGAACTGGAAGGAGACAGCACAAGGAGTGGTAGAGCCAGCCTCCTCCAAACGATCATCCAGCTTGTGCACACATTCACTCCCTCAAATGAAAGATATGCTGCTCATTGTGCCTCTCCAGCAGCCAGTACACTGATCAGAATTAGGTTTAATTGCAACAGCACAATACACAATAAAACTGTAAATTACAGTAAGAAATAAAAAATTAAACAAGTAGTGCAAAAAGGCAGCAAGAAAAGTGAGGTGGTGTAAATGGGTTCATTGTCCATTCGGAAATCTGATGAGGGGAAGAAGCTGTTCCTAAAGCATTGAGTGTGTGTCTTCAGAGTCCTGCATCTCCTCCTTGTCATGCCTTCTTTGTAATTGTATCAATATGTTGGGCCCAGGATAGATCTTCAGAGATGTGACACCCAGGAACTTGAAACTGCTCACCCTTTCTACTGCTGATCCCACAATGAGGACCGGAGCGTGTTCTCTCGACTTCCCCTTCCTGAAGTCCATAATCAATTCCTTTGTCCGACTGATGTTGTGTGCAAGGTTGTTGTCTTGTACACATGCCTGTCTGGCCATCTTTCACTTCAGCCCTCTGATAAACACCTTCCTATCTGTCCAATGATATGAGAGGCTCAAAGGTGATCAAAATCTTCATGGCCTATCCTCCAGAGTTTCTGACCACAGAGCAAATTATATGGTGTGCTTTTCAGCGGATACAATTATGAAACAATGCAGTTATTTTGTTCAGATCTTAGGACAGTGAGTCTTCCACATCAGACAATTGTTGGCCCAGTAATTAGATGTCAGAGATAGAGTTACTCAGCTGACTAGTTATGGTTTGTACAATTGAATATTTTTACATACTACTACTTTCACATCACAGTGTCCTCAACATTGTGCATGCAGTCCTAGTAAATCAACAGAAAAGTGCAAGGTTTCATACCATCCATTTCCAACTAATTTAAAAGACTCAATACACTTTGCAATCACTGATAAATGAAGTAAGGTAATCAGCAAATGCAATTTTACTGTCAAGTACAAACAAACAAACTTGAACAAAACAATGTCCCATGTGATAAAGTCAAGAGAAATCTTAAATGCTCCAAATTTGCATTTTATAGCAAGTTCATTTATAACAAATTTCCAGAATTCTTGATTGGTCAGGTCACGAAGGGATACGGGGAGAAGACTGGAGGCTGGAGCTGAGGGGAAAAATGGATCAGCCACAATGGAACGGCAGAGTAGACTCTATTAGCCAAATGGCCTAATTCATCTTATGGTCTAAAACTTCACTTTAAAACAAATATCAAATTACGTATTCATTTTGAAGCACAGAACTTCAATATACTAAATGAGCAATGACACCCTAAATATCTGTAATTATTTGACTGATACAATTCTTTTCAGTAAAAATTTTTTACAAGCAAGTACTTACCAAAATTTTGTCAATTTTTCCACCTTCAAGTGTCACCTCTAGACTGCTAAGGGCAGCCTCGACTTCATCTACATCTTGCTCATTTGTGTAGTCTTCTGGTTCAGAAAGTAGTGATAACTTGCTTATGTGATACTGAAACAATATTTTAATATTTAAAGATTATAGCAAAATGCACTTTCCCCAGAACACTCTTAGACTTAAAACTTCAAGTACAAGTATCCAATTTTATAAACTAATTATTAAAATTTCTGTGAAAACCTGCATGCAACATTTCACTATTTCTGTAACTGCAGTGTGTGAAACTAAGTGTAACTAAGAATGTAGATATTGCAATTATTCCCTTGATCTTTAAAATCAAATTAGCACTGAGATCTTATGCTTCAGGTGATAGTGTACATCATATTTTCAGAAAGTTATGGTATTCTTTGAATTCTATTAATAAGCATGCCCATCCCATGAACAGTTAATAGATATTTGCATTGCTATGCACAGGGCTAAAACACAAAATAGCAAAGATCCCTGTGCCTCTCTGACTGCAGGCCTGTGAATAGTATTGCGCTGCAGGGATTGATGCTGGGTCCATTGTTATTTATCATTTATATCAATGACCTGGATTAGTGGTCACCAACCTTTTTAAGCCCAAGATCCCCCTACCTCGACCTTAGTGAAAGGCAAGATCTACCTACTAAATCGTTTAGAGAAAAAACAGCTCAGATTGTACTGCCATTTTGAGGCCTTTTATTTGGGCTAATTGTATTTGAATTACACAAAATACTTTTGTCAAACTTTCAAATTAATTCAAACAAGAAAACCCTGTATTCTTTAAGAATATTACAATACTTCACACCTTTAATTCTAAGTTTCATTATTTAATTTTATTTCAACACAAAAAATAAATGAATAAAAATTGACTGTTGCACTCAGTATGATGACTGGGGCTGAATACTTTCTGCTAGTTCCCTGAAATTTGGCTCATAACTACCGACAGCCAGTCTGAGACAGTCTGTGAGGTGTCTGTCAGTAAGACAGCTCCTGTACTTAACCATAGAAACTACAGCACAGAAACAGGCCTTTTGGCCCTTCTTGGCTGTGCCGAACCATTTTCTGCCTAGTCCCACTGACCTGCACACAGACCATATCCCTCCATACACCTCCCATCCATGTATCTGTCCAATTTATTCTTAAATGTTAAAAAAGAACCCGCATTTACCACCTCGTCTGGCAGCTCATTCCATACTCCCACCACTCTCTGTGTGAAGAAGCCCCCCCCAATGTTCCCTTTAAACTTTTCCCCCCTCACCCTAAACCCATGTCCTCTGGTTTTTTTTCTCCCCTTGCCTCAGTGGAAAAAGCCTGCTTGCATTCACTCTATCTATACCCATCATAATTTTATATACCTCTATCAAATCTCCCCTCATTCTTCTACTCTCCAGGGAATAAAGTCCCAACCTATTCAACCTTTCTCTGTAACTGAGTTTCTCAAGTCCCGGCAACATCCTTGTAAACCTTCTCTGCACTCTTTCAACCTTATTTATATCCTTCCTGTAATTTGGTGACCAAAACTGAACATAATACTCCAGATTCGGCCTCACCAATGCCTTATACAACCTCATCATAACATTCCAGCTTTTATACTCAATACTTTGATTAATAAAGGCCAATGTACCAAAAGCTCTCTTTACGACCCTATCTACCTGTGACGCCACTTTTAGGGAATTTTGTATCTGTATTCCCAGATCCCTCTGTTCCACTGCACTCCTCAGTGCCTTACCATTAACCCTGTATGTTCTACGTTGGTTTGTCCTTCCAACATGCAATACCTCACACTTGTCAGTATTAAACTCCATCTGCCATTTTTTAGCCCATTTTTCCAGCTGGTCCAAGTCCCTCTGCAGGCTCTGAAAACCTTCCTCACTGTCTACTACACCTCCAATCTTTGTATCATCAGCAAACTTGCTGATCCAATTTACCACATTATCATCCAGATCATTGATATAGATGACAAGTAACAATGGACCCAGCACTGATCCCTGTGGCACACCACTTGTCACAGGCCTCCACTCAGAGAAGCAATTCTCTACCACCACTCTCTGGCTTCTTCCATCGAGCCAATGTCTAATCCAATTTACCGCCTCTCCATGTATACCTAGTGACTGAATTTTCCTAACTAACCTCCCATGCGGGACCTTGTAAAAGGCCTTACTGAAGTCCATGTAGACAATATCTACTGCCTTCCCTTCATCCACTTTCCTGGTAACCTCCTCGAAAAACTCCAATAGATTGGTCAAACATGACCTACCACGCACAAAGCCATGTTGACTCTCCCTAATAAGTCCCAATCTATCCAAATGCTTGTAGATTCTGTCTCTTAGTACTCCCTCCAATAACTTAACTACTACCGATGTTAAACTTACTGGCCTATAATTTCCCGGATTACTTTTCAATCCTTTTTTAAACAACGGAACAACATGAGCCACTCTCCAATCCTCCGGCACCTCACCTGTAGACAGCGACATTTTAAATATTTCAGCCAGGGCCCCTGCATTTCAACACTAGTCTCCTTCAAGGTCCGAGGGAACACCCTATCAGGTCCCGGGGATTTATCCACTTTAATTTTCCTCAAGACAGCAAGGACCTCCTCCTTTTCGATCTGTACAGTTTCCATGATCTCACTACTTGTTTCCCTTAATTCCATAGACTTCATGCCAGTTTCCTTAGTAAACACAGACGCAAAAAACCTATTTAAGATCTGTGAAAATTTTCATCTGTGAAAATGCAATTTCACATAGATAAGTTGACCCAAAGTAGGCACTGACTTTTAGTGCTATAAAACCAACGTGCACACTGCGCATTGCTGGGGCCCCATCAGTAGTCATTGCCACCAGTTTATGTCATTTTTACAGACATTTTTTAAACTCATTGTAAATATCCTCACCTCTCGTTCTCTCCTTTAATTGCAGAAGAGTGAGGAAGTCCTCCTTTGTTGTAAAATCCTGGAAAGCCATTCTGACAAATACAACAAGCTGAGCTGTTTGCATTACATCCAGAGATTCATCGAATTGTAGTGAAAAATATTCACGTCCTCTGACAGTGACTCTACCCTCCTTGTCACTGTTGCAGGGCCAAGTGGTATATTATGTATTGCAGTTGTGATGCCGTTTTTGTTTTTAGAGTCATTAAAAACAGTCTCTGTGGTAATGGCCATTGCTTCCTTGAATAAATCGCAATCTGTAAAAGGCTTCTTGTGTTCAGCCAAAAGGTGACTTACACGAAATGATGTTTCAATAGCAGCCTTATTCTGAGCAGCATGTTTTGTGAAAAACGATTGCTGGGCCTTCAACCCTGATTTCAGCTCAACTTTCCAGGCACGAATTGCGCTCTTTGCGGAGTAGGTGTCTTTAAATTCCTGGTGGTTGGTGTTGTGGTGCCACTCCAGATTCCCTCTTTTAGTCAGTGCTTGTGTTTGGTGGCACAACATACATACATACTTGTGGTTCATGGACAACATCACTATAACAACTGTTTCACATGTCCAAGCAAGATGAGTATTGGAAACGCTGGGTAATGTAGCCACTTGGGCGAGGATGTCCTTCAAGGCCAAGAAGTCCAGGTGCATGGTGATCAGAAAGGGCAAAGTTACCAGCAAGTTTAGCCTCCAGGTTCAGGGTGAGGTCATCCCTTCCATCGAAGATAACCTGATAAAATGCTTGGGGAAGTGGTTTAATGTGTCACTGACAGATGGGGCCAATGTCACCAAGGCTGTGAAGCAGACAGACGAATGGCTGAAGAAGATCGGCAAATCTGGACTTCCGGGTAAGTTCAAGACCTGGCTGTACCAATACTGCATTCTACCCAGGCTTCTCTGGCTCTTCACACTTTATGAGCTCCCCATGACTGCTTTAGAGGGTATCGAGAGGAAAACCAACAAGCACCTGCTGAGATGGTTGGGAGTTCCCCCAAGCTTCTCTTCAGTGGGCCTCTACGTTCGTTCTGGGCAACTGCAGCTTCCTCTGTCATCTGTTGTGGAGGAATTCAAGGTGGCAAAATGCAGAGTCTTATTAAGCTTGAGAGATTCCAATGATGTCTTGGTAAAACAAGCAGGCATTACGAGCAGATCTGGGCGCAAGTGGGCAGCCAACGCAGCTGTGGAGGAGGCAGTGTGTTCTCTGAAGCCGCGAGATATCATCGGAAACCCCTGTGTCAGGCGGCAAGTCCTCGGCTCAGTTCACTTCCAGAAGTGGGGAAACGCAAGCATAAGGAACAGGGAAGACATGATACAGGCAGAAGTACGGATCCATGAGGAAGAGAAGCTGATTTCAAAGGCAGTGGAACAAGGATTCCAGGGTGCCTGGACGAAATGGGATCTGCCTACGCGCAAGATCACATGGGCAGAGTTATGGAGACTGGAGCCCTTCCGTATTTCCCTCCTCTTGCGATCCGTGTATGACACCCTTCCTTCACCATTACATCTGTACACATGGGGGACGAGAGAGGACCCGAACTGTAAGCTCTGTGGTCAAAAGGGGACACTGGCTCATATACTGTCTGGGTGTAAAACAGCTCTAACTCAAGGACAGTATAGGTGGCACCACGATAAGGTGCTTCTGGCTCTTGCTGACACACTAGAGCGGGAGAGATGCAAGAAGAGGACGGCTAGCACAGATTTGAGGAAGGCCATCACCTTCATCAAAGAGGGAGCTAGGCCTTTCGTAAGCAAACAACCAAAGCCCAATCTGCTGCTAACGGCCAGGTCCTGGGAGATGAGGGTCGATGTGGGAAGGAGGTTGCAGTTCCCTGATGTGGTGCACACAACCCTACGCCCAGACATTGTACTGTGGTCAACCGAAGACAAGAAAATAATTCTGGCTGAGCTGACCGTGCCGTGGGAGGAGGGATGGGAAGAGGCCCACAAGAGAAAGGCCTTGAAGTACCAGCCCTTAGTGCAGGAGTGTAAAGACAAGGGATGGCAGGCATGGTTGTTCCCTGTGGAGATTGGCTGCAGAGGTTTCCCAGCCAAATCAGCATGGCGGTTGTTGTCAGATCTGGGCCTGGACGAAAGGAGCAAAAAACAAGCAGCTCATAGGATGGGGGAAAGAGGTGGAACGAGCCTCTTGTTGGATTTGGAGTAGGTGAGAGGAGGGAAGCTGGAAGCTGGAAGCCAGGAGCAGATGGGCAGTGATTTGGCCACCACTGCCGGCCCAGCAACTGGAGAGTGTCGTGGTTAAGGGTCAAAACACTCGGTGAAGGTTGGGAACCACCTGATGACATCTGCTCCTGGCTGAAGGCTACAGTTACCTTATAAGATAACTGGAGAATGCACCCTAACAGGTGTATGTAACAAGCAAGTCTTTCACCAAGGTAAATAGAAATTCCTCTTCCCATTCTGGATGGAATTTGTATGTTTTCGCTTTCTTTTGTGGAGCCACCACTATGCTATCAGGATATAACAAACGAGTGCCGTATATCGATGTTTGCGACAGTGTGTACTCTTATCCAGTGCTCCCCACCCTCCGGGCCGTGAAGAATGCAGTGGTACAGCGATGGCCGGAACGCACCCAGCACATCTTTAAGAAAAAAAGCCGAAATAAACAAGCTAATTAATTAGATGCCGCCCGGCACGTAAATGTCGGCCCAGATCAGAGGCGATTGCCGATCGCTTCGCCTCTGATCTGGGCCGACACTTACGTGCTGGGCAGCACCTAATTAATTAGCTTGTTTATTTCGGCTTTTTTTCTTAAAGATGTGCTGGGTGCGTTCCGGCCATCGCTGTACCGCTGCATTCTTCGCGGCCCGGTGGTTGGGGACCACTGTGTATCTAATTTAATTGGTCACTTTGATGCAGCATAGGCTACGCTGAAAGTGCAGTTCATGGCGAGGATGCTACACACATGCACACTGGGCAGAAAGAACGGAACTAAAACCCCGCCACCCGGAAATAATCTCTCTTTACAAACAGCTTTGTAGCAAAAGTATTGCTATATTACCATTACCCTAATTAGTATTACTTATTTTTATAATGCTCACATTACAACAGTATTTGTGTATTTAATTTTGATTTTTTTCGGGATCTACTGGGCAAGTCTCAAAGATCAACTGGTCGATCACGATCGATGGGTTGGCGACCCCTAACCTGGATGATAATGTGATTAACTAGATCCGCAAATTTTGCAGATGACACCAAAATTTGAGGGCATAGTGGACAGTAAGGAAAGATATCCAAGCTTGCAGTGGGATCTGGATCAGCCAGAAAGAAGGGCTGAAAAATGGAGATGGAACTTAAACCATTACGATACAAGTATTCCCTCCTCTTTAGCCATAAATTGTTTTGGAATTTCATAAACTTTGCATTTTTGCACTAGACACCCATGAAGATCATTTGTATCTATGAATGGTAGTGGTTCTGTCACCAGCATTATGCCCGACTCCCTGAAAGGTAAAAAAAAAACTATTTACCATGACTCACTCTTCAATCAATATGCCAATTTCCCATCCATGGCATTCCTGACATTTTATTTCATACTCTCTGCATTTCCTAAATAGTTTTTAATGCAGACCTTATGAAAAGCCAAATGTCCAAAAATCACATTACCCAAATCATTTTTTACATGGCAGTGGATCGAAAAGCACAATTTGCTTTCATCAAACATGACTTGCTTTTAATCTTTTTAGACAGTACCCTGTGAGAGGGGAGACTTGCCTCTGCTCCTGTGGGTTCTGAAGGAGAGGATTTGGTCGATGTGAACTATAGATACTCCACAGTTGGGACAAGTGACAGCTGTCAGGGCAAGCAAGTGGCTAGATTGTGAGTGGTACGCTCCTTCTGGAGGGATTCTATGAGCTCCCAATGTATGACCTCAAAGTTCTCAATACCATCCTGAATACTACTCCTCCAATTTGAATGGCAACGGGCCAGTGGGATGTCACATCCCTTCAAGGAGACGTCCTGCTCATCTCCTCCCATGACTGAGCTTGGTATAGAATCTGATGACAGGTATATGAATGAGACGGCTTGCCTAAAAGTTGCCCTGAGGATCCCCAGCACCGCAGTGCCAGGGTTGTTTGCCTGGGAGAGGCCACTGACACTGGTTCACTTATCCTTGAGAGTGAATTTGGAAGATTTTGCATAGAGTGTGCTACTGGTATTTTTTTCAGTGCCTTGAGATCTTGCTGCAGGTAGTTCACTCTCAGAGCCATAGGGGAAGGTAGGGATTACTACTGCCTGGGACACACAAGATTTACATCAAGTCTTGGTCCTGGGCTCTCAGAAAATCAATCAACTGTGGGTTCAGTTTCAACCTTTAAGAGAAATTTGGATAGGTACATGGATGGGAGGAGTATGGAAAGCTGCACTGGCATGTTGAATTTCATTGTTGACATTTGCTTTTGCTGTAAGTGGCTCCTTACACATGGGGGGAGGTGAAGGATGCCTAGGGTTATGCCACGATCTTTCATTGCCAGGAGGCGGTAAGGTTCAATAGTTGGTCGAGGGACTTTAATTTGTTGATATCACAGATCCATGTTTTTCTAAACGAGTTGATGTGACTTGCTGAGTGTTTCACCTTGTGCTTTTATGTTAAATACCCAGGGTATTGTGAGCCAGTCAAGAAAATTCAACTAACTACTAGTATACTGCCAAAAGGTGCAGTTTTGAATGTACCTTAAAACGAAGGAAAGAAATAGTACAGCATAACCACAGACTATAATATGCATAAAAGGCATTGTTGCAGAGTAAAGCAATTATCCTGAGCCACATTTCAATTAAAGTGTAAATTTTTAAATTCTGTGGTAAATATAGTCTTTGAGCACAAATGTAATCTCATTTAAACAAAAGTAAAATAGTTAGATACTGGAAGTCTTTTTAAAAAAATCCAGAGCTATTGGGAGTACACAGAAAATCACACTATATCTGTAGGGAGTAGAAATTGATCTAGTTTCTTAAGGTTATTATAGCCAGGACTGGTAGTGGGAATAAGCTCTTGCTACCTATTAAATGCCCCCAACGGTATGCATCTCAAATAGCCCCTGACAACCGAGTCCAGCTCCTGGCCTTCACGTGTGACTTAGCTACTGAGTCTGGCAGAACTGTTTCCACTGACAGGAGAAGGGGCAGAGGCGGGTGACTGGCACCTTAAAACCAGTCGCTTCAGACGGACGGGGTTTGTCAGTCATGGCAGCTCATCTAGGAGAAGGAAAGCTCTGATCTCAAACCTCCATTGCCTTGCAGCTACTGTATATCCACTCACGGGGAAGGCTTCATGAGTATACCGAGGAAAAGTCCGGAGCAGGAGTCCCTCAGTTCAACATTGACTAGCAACTCCTGAAATACCACTGGTACCAAACTGCTGCTGTTCCTTTGGATTCATCAGCTGTATGGAGAGGGGGAGCCTGTTCTCTGTATTGTACTGCCTTGGCTTGCGTATCAGATAGATGGCTGGGACACAACATTCATGGTTGACCCTGACCAACAGAGGGCTTCAAGAAACTGATCTAAAACATTTCTCTCCCTATAGATGCCAAGTATTTCTAGCATTATCTATTTTAATTTCTTATTGCTAGTTATAATCTAAATGATCCTCAAAATCTAGCAACAGCAACACAAGATCAAAGTGGGACAATTCTGGTCTTCTAACACTCCCTTACCTACAATGTTTTTGTTTGATGAATCTTCTTAAAACATCTTGACAGTTAGCTATACGACAGTTCAAGCTATTTTTTTTTTCTGAAGTAGAAACACGAGTTTAGATCCTAACTGAAGAAAGGCGGGTATATTGGAGATCTATCTGTACTCTTTAAACCTGCTGGGGCATGTTGTTGGTTTTGCTGAAGCAGGTTTTATATTACAGGTAGTACATACCTGTAATGCTGCAAACATCAACATTTCTTCTTCAGTGCAGTCAATTTCTTCTAACAGAATTGCCCACCGTGCTTGCTCGTACAGCTGGTTTATTCGAACCGCGTCATACTGCAGTCAATGGGAGAGAAAATGTCAGTATTGATCCAAACTACTTTTTGTACTGATGTATCAGAGTTGTCACAGAATATGCACCTCATGCAGCAAGTTCCTACCCTCATTTCCAGGAAAGCTGAATATGTTCTATACACATCAGCACAAGAAAACAAAAGAAAATTTCACGTAATTTACCTTAGCCACACTGATAGGCCTTCTTGAACAATCCGCAAAGGGACCTGCATTGTCAGTGTCTTTAGTACAAAAGAGTGTGCAACGCAGCATTTGGATGAAGAACACAGGAAAATAACTTAAGTTTCTAGGAGAAGTGGGTCTAAATTATGATGGTCTCCAACATGGAAACACAGAACTTGGGCATCTAGAATACCTTGCTGTTTCTGAGAGGAGGATGAAATACTTAAAGAGTTGTGAACTTTGGAATTCTAACTGAATTGTGAGGCCAATAAGTATATTTATGGCTGAGAAAGGAGAACTGAAGCAGAGACCAATATTCTATTGATCAGTGTCTCACTGAACGACATGCCAGGCTCAAGGGAGTGTTTAGCTCAATTGTGTCCTAAAGGTGCCGAAATAAGGCTGTGGGTTGCCACCAGGTACAAACTCACACATCAAATACCAGACAGCACACCATGTATGATTTACAGATTACACAGTATAAATCTTACTGGAACTATGTAATTAATAGAGATACAATATAAAAGGGAAAGTAAAAGGTGCCAGACTTATCAGAGTTCAACCACTTCGTGCACAACAGTTGGAGCTCAATGAACGGGTTCTTCTTTCCGCCACTCGATCCCCTCCGACCCCCTCGACCCGCCGCTCGGGACCAACCACGGTGGTCAACCAGAGTGCGTCCAGCACGTCCTTCCTTTTCGGGTCTCCTCCCGAAAGCCCACCAAACCACATGGTTCCCACCCATATGAGACAGAATATCACCCAGAAAAAGAACAACATGGACACTCATTGGTTCATTCTCTCTCTTTTCAATAATATAACCCAAACAAGCAGAGAGAGAGAACTCCTTACAGCACAGTTATTATTACAGAAAAGCCATTTTTATTCTAACATAACAAAGAAACCATTTTATGAACCTTCGCTGCAACGTAAAAGAAGAAACTCTTTACACAGCCATTTGCACAGCTAACCCCCACAGTGTAAGCACAAGGCTGTCACACTGAGGTCTTTGTGTTACTTCAAGATCAAAATTCTCCATCAGTTTGATCTTGGTGCAAAAGATGAACTCAATAGTTCTTGCGTGTTTCAAAATATCTTCATAATCAGCTAAATATCATAACTTCTCCAACGTTAAAACATACGAATATTCCCACATAAGAGTTAATTTATTTGTCTGATCCTAGTGCAGAGATAGGAAACAGGGAATAATAAAACTTGGCTGACTCGCTTACTTTTGGATTCAGATCAAAAAAGCTGTAGTACTTGTAACGTAATAGCAGCTTATCTTCCTTCTGAATGCCTTGCTCCATCAGTGAACATGACGAATCTAGCCATCTGCAGAAATGCAACATAAAGAAATGATCGCAAATCAAGGCAATGTCTCTGCTCTCTGATTTAGAATTATTTTCCTCTACCTGGACTGATAAAAATCACTCAGTCTCCATCTTAGTTAGCACTTAGCAAACCTCTTCCATACATCACCATTGTATATAGAGTACATTTAACTTATTGAAATTTAAAACACAATAGGAAGGATGCAAACTATATTAGTATCTTTGCTCAAAATACCAACTCTATTTTTCTATTATATTTAAGTATCTACTATTTAAAGATGTTTATTTTTCAACATTTATTATGCATCAATATTGAATTTTCAAGTCAGTATTTTTGTAAATTGATTTTTACCATGTTATCCGGATAAAGTTTTGAATAATAATTCCAACTATTGCAACATTACTTTGACCCAGGAAGACAGTCTTCATAACTTCATCAATATGTGCACGCTCTGTGCTCACCTGCACCCAAATGCCACTTGCAGTGTTTCCAACACATTATTAATGTTTGCAAGGAGTGCTGAGTATTTAGAGGTCAGTAATCTCAGGTGCAGCAGTTCTTGAAGAACTCCTGCACTTACAAGGTAATGATTAATTTAGGGTGGAGGTAGTGGAACTATTATACAGAACTACCCAAAATGCACTGCAGAGAAACAGGCCATTCAGTAACTGCTAGCAGTTATGTAATGCTCGAAACACCTCCCTTTCTTCCCCATATAAGAGAATATCACCTTCTTACCCAGCCCCTAGTTATAACAATTTATGTGATTCACCTCACTCTCTAAAGGGGTTTTATATGGATTATAGCCCCAAGTTGTGCAAAGGCTACAGGGCCCTAAACTGCAGCCTTCCCCACAGACAAACTTGGATTATTTATAGTATTCTTGTCTTTTCTTGCATTTTTTCAGGTGCCTGTTTCATTTGATAACCAGTTTGATCTAGCCCAAGGTTCCATACAAGATTTTTTCTCAGCTTTTCAATCCTTCCTTTTAAGAAATGAACCCCAGTACTTGATTGTTTTTTTTAAAATGATCAGGAACGAGCGTTACTGCAAGAGGCAGCAGCTCTCTGGAACACGATCATCAGAGCAACAACACCAACACCAACGCACTTATTACAGTCAATGAGATGGCAGGAAAATTAAACCAGGTCAGTGACATCTCTCACATGTGGAAGCAATACTGTGAAAGGTTTTAAGACCACGGTGTGTCAAATATTTTGTTTGTTAAATACTTTGGAATACCTAGAGTCACAGAGTCATACAGCTCAAGAACAGGCATTTCAGTCCACCATGTCCAGAAAGACCTTTTTGTTCATCTACATTAATCCCAATTGCTCACCCTTCTACACCTTACCTATTCAAGAGTTTGACTAAAACATAGTATTGTATCTGATTCCTCCACCTCCTCTAGCAGGACATTCCCGATATTAACGGGTCAAAAAATCAATACTTCTCTCATTTCCCCTTTAAAACACTTTCCCACCACTTTAAACCTACACACCTAAGTTTTTGATACCTGTGTAACCATGTTTGCCTTTGTTCACATTACTTGTCAAGCAAAGGTCCCTATCCTTACTGACAGACCTCCACCATAATCGCAGTGATGCCCCATCTCTCTCCGGAGAATCACTAATAATTACCTTCATTCGCCAGATTTTTTATTTGTTCCTCTACTTAAGCAGCTGGCTGGTATGTTCTCTACTCCTATGGCACCAGGTGTAATGTAGCATTTCCAGTAAATTGAGCAACTGATTAAATTACCAGAAATCTTTCATGCATTCATGTGAATCTTCAGAGCTCCTTACATGGAAGGATCAATGCCAAAATATCATACAAACGTTGTTCAACCATTTAAAACATTACTTGAGCATGTTGCAGGGATCTAAACATGAATGCATGTTTTTTTTCCAGATAATTATTCTGGTTTCTTATTATCTCCTTCTTTTGCTTACTACCTGATCACAGACCTACCTTTCTTTCCTTTACCCGTCTTCCCATCCCTCATCTTTGTCTGCATTTTAAAACTCACGTTTTTTTTCTGCATTTTTAAACTATTCCCAGGACTAAAGTCGCACCATTTGTTTGAAATACTAACAGTTTCTTTCTTCACAGCTAAGTAACATGCTGAGTAGGTTTTACTTCTATTTAACACTTACCTACCAGATTAGTTTTTTCAAAAATTCTGCTTGATGCATTAGATATGGTTTAACCTTTTCTCAACATGTTAACAGCCCAAATTAAGAAAGAGTAAACTGAGAAAATAGGTTTCAACACAAAAAAACAGTACTGTCTCATATATTTTGGTCTCCTTGGATAAAACTCTAGGAAAATTACTAAGTAGTTGTCAATAACATTAGCATTACAAGTACAAAGTAAAGGTTAAACACTTGTAAAATGATGAGACATAATAAAACTGAGTTGGCTGAAATTAAAAAATAAGAAAATGGTGGATCTGCACAACTGGTCAAGCAGAGTCTATGGAGAGGGAGCTGGGGTTAACATTTTAAATTTACTACCTTTCTTTTGAAGGCTTAAAAAAATCTGTGTTATTTCAAATTTTCCAGCATCTTCTGCATTCTGCTTTCACTTGAAATTTCATTTAAGAATCTGATGATTTTCTGCATAAATTTATGATCTACCTTTGATAACAAGGTAAAAACTAAAGCAATATTCTTATTATATAAATATTCTACATACAAACCAGTGGTATTCTATATATCTTCTAAGCTTCAAAAACAATTGTTCCTTTAAAAAGAAAATCACTACCATAATATTTATTACAAGCATACTTAAGGGCAGGTATTAAAAGGTATTCATAATGCATTGCTTTTGATTAATTTACTTGAGATGTTAGTTTCAATTAACAAACAATCAATCCATTTCAAACATTCTTACCCAGCATTTAGTTTTGCTTTGTCAACTTGATTCTGTGGCCGGTACATTTTGGCCAGTACCTCTGGTGTAATGTTTGGCTGACTAACAGCTAGAATATTGCATTTTTGTTCAGCTAGAGGACTATCGCTGAACCAAGTGATTGTGGAAGAAACGGGCGTTCCATTGACAGGGTCATATATGGGAGTCATCGTCTTGCTGTACAGTCCAGGACTTGCTGCTCAATGAAACAGACAGAATGATGAAACATTTGTACAGCTGACTTTCAAATTGCAGGCATTTGTATAAAACATCTTGTTGAAACAAGGCAAAATGCTTGATATCTCTGGAGAAAGATACAAGTTCAATAAAATAATTCAGACAAATGACAGATCATCACTGTACTCTGTTTAAATGGAAATTGTCCATAATAATTTACAAACTAAGAATGCCAAAGTGAGGCAACATTTCAGCTAGCACGCTATTTTCCACAATGCCTATTGTCTGTAACATTCTAAACATATTATTCAATGAGTAACTTTACTGGAAATGGTAATCGAGATTATCTTGCCATTTAGTAATTGTTGGATATGTACCAAACATTAATTCAGTTCAGCCTAGGTGTGTGAAAATTATTGCCTAGAAATTGGTGTACATATACCCATTTTATTTTTAAAGTACAAATCTCACATTAACATGAGGAATTCTGCAGATGCTGGAAATTCAAGCAACACACATCAAAGTGCATGTTTTCCCCAGGTTAAATTGCATTAGAGCCCACTTCCTATTGCAAATCATTATCCAGCAGTAAACTGGATGAGGCAAGATAGGGAATGAGCTACATTCCCTATGCACCTAGCATGTCACCCACACCTACTGACATCATTCCAGGCGTGGTGCCCGTTTTCACAGCTGCTGACAGAAACTGGACGCTAAGAAAACCAACCCAAGATACGAGATTTTTCCACTTGGTAAAACAAGCAGTAACTTCCCCATTCCCCACTCCCACAAAAATCGGTGGAAGCTAAAGGGGCTTTTATTTTTGCCAACAGCCTCTGCCTAGCTAACCTTTCAGTGCTTTGCTTCCCCCCCCCCACCTACAAAACAACTCAAAGACAGCAGCATCTTTCTACCCGATGCTGTGATATCTGGCTCCCTGATGCATCCTTACCTTGCTTGGGGCAACTAAATGCATGAGAGCTATCCAGTCAGACCATCAGTCAGATAGTGTCCGAGACACACATTAGTGATCCAGCTTCTTCCCCTGCCCCAAAACTACCCAATTCTTCCCCATCACCAGGGTTAAACACCAGTCTACAATCACCAAGTTTGTTTGGATCAGCTTCAGCGCTGAAGCCTCATTGGAAACACAGACAGAAAGATACAAATCAGCAAGTTGTAACATTGATTGGAATGGACGCAAGGGGTGAGAAACACACTCCAGAACTGGAGAAAGAAGTTGATGTGGCAAGAGTTTACATTAATAGAGGGAAAGGTAGGGTGGATTACTTGATGTTGTCCTGATGTGTTTTCGAGCAGTGCCTGAAGAAAGGAAAATATTAATAACTTCATTTCTTGGACTCTCAGCAGACAGACTGAGGGTAGTGGTTGGTACTTTGCTAGTCTCCTTGTTACAGGACTAAGGCCTACCAACAAGGTTATTCAATTAACCATCACTATTGCATTTTATATTAATTGGAAGAGGAACAAAGGATAGGAGGGCGAGACATGCCTCAGTACTGTGACTACACTTTACCCAGGCATATCTAGAGAGGTTACCAGGCAGGAAAAGAATAATAGTGCTTTATTTTATGTAGTGCCTGAGAACGAGTACTCTCTAGTGCTAACATGAATAGTGTCAGGGCAATTAGGCTCAATAGGAAAGACTGGCAGCTACTCATCAGTTCAAACATCTTGTGAATGTGCTAGGACATGAATGGGTTGGCAGGTTATAAACACATGACAAAAGAAATGTTATAGAAAAAGCACGCTGTGAGGAGGAGACTGGAGGCCCATTCATACAGGTGACATTTAACTACTGTCAAAAGGCAACTTCAATCCCCAATTCTAGCTGGTGCAGAGAAGCATCAACCTCTTGCTCCCTCCACAATCAGAAGTGCAACACTTGTACATTTATGCACTAAATCACCTTTATTGCATCAGAAGGAACAATGAAGTGGGCCATCATTCTACCTCATGTTAGCTCAAGAATTGCAGCAGATTACAGAGAGATCAGTGCTCCATGCTGTTTCTGTTATGCTCAGAAGGGTTATTTTGCTTAAAATTTAAAGTTAAAACTTCTAATTATTTAGCAAGTTATTACTGAATCTTTTGTTATTATTAAAGTACATTGCACTTTAGAAAAATAAATCTACTAGTAGCAGCGTTTAATATTTTTCTAGTTCAGAGCTTTTTTTGATCTGAAATCTGTGCCATAAGAATTAAAAGAAAAACAAACCAATACATACTGAGAGGTGCAATGTTTAGAGAGGCTAAAATGAAACAAAGGCTTTGTCTGAAACCCAAATGCATTTCTATTCAGTCACTTGTATACATGCAACCAACAGAAACACTGGAAGTAGTCAATAGGTTGTAAGGAAAGAGTTGAATTTGATTCCTTCTTGGTATATGCTAAAATGTGTAAACCAAAATCAAAATTTGTAAGACAAAATGGTGTTACCTAGGAATGTGGTAATAGCTTAGAAATGTGCATGGATGCACATCCTTGAGATTTGATATTGGTAAGGATTTGTTCCTTCTTGTAGACTTATTATCTCTGTTTCTAGGTTATGTGCCTAGACTGAAGGTCATAAGAAACAAGAAATTGGAGGATGGTGCCGCTAAGGGATGGCAATGTCCTGGCGTAAAAGTTACGTTAGATCTTTGAAGGGTATAAAAAGGGGCAATACCTTTCTGAAAGTGGGAATATTAGGCTGAGCTGTGACTACTGCTAAGAGCTAGAGATAGACACAAGGATGTTGAGAAGGAAAGAGACTGGCAAAACTTTCTGACACTTGTGGTTACCTTCGGCAGGACATTGTGTAGCATGACTTAATGATTGGTTGATAAGTATTATTTTGTCTCTTTCACTACTTTATTGACTATTTTTCTTTCTTTCTATATTATTATTCTTAAACTAAGGAAGAGCATGTGCTGGAGCTTTTGGAAAACATCAAGCTGGATAAGACACAGTGACTGGACGGGATGTACCCCAGGCTACTGTGGGAAGCGAGGGAAGAGATTGCTGAGCCTCTGGCAATGATCTTTGCATCATCAATGGACACGGGAGAGGTTCCGGAGGAGTGGAGGGTTGCGGATGTTGTTCCCTTATTCAAGAGAGGAAGTAGGGATAGCCTAGGAAATGATAGGCCAGTGAGTCTTACTTCAGTGGTTGGTAAGATAGTGAAGATGAGCAGGAAGCCAGAGAATTGGGAAACTTTTAAAGAGCAACAGAGGATAACTAAAAAGGCAATATGGGGAGAAAAGATGAGATACGAAGGCAAGCTAGCCAAGAATATAAAGGAGGATAGTAAAAGCTTCTTTAGGTATGTGAAGAGGAAAAAATTAACTAAGATCAAAGTTGGGCCTCTGAATACAGAAACCGGTGAATTTATTATGGGGAACAAGGAAATGGCAGATGAGTTGAACAGGTACTTTGGATCCGTCTTCACTGGGGAAGACACAAACAATCTCCCAGATGTAATAGTGGCCGGAGAACCTAGGGTAATGGAGGAACTGAAGGAGATTCACTTTAGGCAGAAAATGGTGTTGGACAGACTGATGGGACTGAAAACTGATAAATTCCCAGGGCCTGATGGTCTGCACCCCAGGGTATTAAGGGGGTGGCTCTAGAAATCGTGGACGAATTGGTAATTATTTTCCAATGTTCTATAGATTCAGGATCAGTTCCTGAGGACTGGAGGGTAGCTAATGTTATCCCACTTTTTAAGAGGGAGAGAGAAAACAGGGAATTATAGACCAGTTAGCCTGACATCAGTGGTGGGGAAGATGCTGGAATCAATTATAAAAGATGAAATTATGACACATCTGGATAGGAGTAACAGGATCGATCCGAGTCAGCATGGATTTACGAAGGGAAAATCATGCTTGACTAATCTTCTGCAATTTTTAGAGGATGTAACTATGAAAATGGACAAGGGAGAGCCAGTGGATGTAGTGTACCTGGACTTTCAGAAAGCCTTTGATAAGATCTCACATAGGAGATTAGTGGGCAAAATTGGAGCATATGGTATTGGGGGTAGGGTACTGACATGGATAGAGAATTGGTTGGCAGACAGGAAACAAAGAGTAGGGATTAACGGGTCCCTTTCAGAATGGCAGGCGGTGACAAGTGGGGAACTGCAAGGCTCAGTGCTGGGACCGCAGCTATTTACAATATACAAACATTAGCAAATTTGCGGGTGACACAAAGCTGGGTGGCAGTGCGAAATGTGTGGAGGATGTTGAGATAATGCAGAATGACTTGGACAGGTTGGGTGAGTGGGCAGATGCATGGCAGATGCAGTTTAATGTGGATAAATGTGAGGTTATCCACTTTGGTGGCAAGAACAGGAAGGCAGGTTACTATTTGAATGGTGTCAAGTTAGGAAAAGGGGAAGTACAATGAGATCTAGGTGTCCTTGTTCATCAGTCACTGAAAGTAAGCATGCAGGTACAGCAAGCAATGAAGAAAGCTAATGGCATGTTGGCCTTCATAACAAGGGGAGTTGAGTATAGGAGCAAAAAGGTCCTTCTGCAGTTGTACAGGGCCTTGGTGAGACCGCACCAGGAGTACTTCGTACAGTTCTGGTCTTCAAATTTGAGGAAGGACATTCTTGCTATTGAGGGAGTGCAGCGGAGGTTCACGAGGTTAATTCCCGAGATGGCAGGACTATCAAATGTTGAAAGATTGGAGCGACTGGGCTTGTATACACTAGAATTTAGAAGGATGAGAGGGGATCTGATTGAAACATGTAAAATTATTAAGGGATTGGACACGCTAGAGGCAGGAAACATGTTCCCGATGTTGGGGGAGTCCAGAACCAGAGGCCACAATTTGAGTATAAGGGGTAGGCCATTTAGAACGGAGTTGAGGAAAAACTTTTTCACCCAGAGAGTTGTGGATCTGTGGAATGCTCTGCCTCAGAAAGCAGTGGAGGCAAATTCTCTGGATACTTTCAAGAAAGGAAGTATGTCCAGGACAGTTTCCTGACACAGTATGTGGACAGGCCGACTAGGGGGTATGCCATACTAGATCTAGTACTAGGTAATGAACCGGGTCAGGTCACAGATCTCTCAGTGGGTGAGCATCTGGGGGACAATGACCAACGCTCCCTGGTCTTTAGCATCATCATGGAAAAGGATAGAATCAGAGAGGACAGGAACATTTTTAATTGGGGAAGGGCAAATTATGAGGCTGTAAGGCTAGAACTTGCGGATGTGAATTGGGATAATGTTTTTGCAGAGAAATGTACTATGGATATGTGGTCGATGTTTAGAGATCTCTTGCAGGATGTTAGGGATAAATTTGTCGCGGTGAGGAAGATAAAGAATGGTAGGGTGAAGGAACCATGGGTGACAAGTGAGGTGGAAAATCTAGTCAGGTGGAAGAAGGCAGCATACATGAGGCTTAGGAAGCAAGGATCAGATGGGTCTATTGAGGAATATAGGGAAGCAAGAAAGGAGCTTAAGAAGGGGCTGAGAAGAGCAAGAAGGGGGCATGAGAAGGCCTTGGCGATTAGGGTAAAGGAAAACGCCAAGGCATTCTTCAATTATGTGAAGAAAAAAAGGATGACAGGAGTGAAGGAAGGACCAATTAGAGATAAAGTTGGGAAGATGTGCCTGGAGGCTGTGGAAGTGAGCGAGGTCCTCAATGAATACTTCTCTTTGGTATTCACCAATGAGAGGGAACTTGATGATGGTGAGGACAATATGAGTGAGGTTGATGTTCTGGAGCATGTTGATATTAAGGGAGAGGAGATGTTGGAGTTGGTAAAATACATTAGGACGGATAAGTCCCCGGGGCCTGACAGAATATTCCCCAGGCTGCTCCACGAGGCGAGAGAAGAGATTGCTGAGCCTCTGGCCAGGATCTTTATGTCCTCGTTGTCCACGGGAATGGTACTGGAGGATTGGGGGGAGGCGAATGTTGTCCCCTTGTTCAAAAAAGGTAGTAGGGATAGTCCAGGTAATTATAGACCAGTGAGCCTTACATCTGTGGTGGGTAAGCTGTTGGAAAAGATTCCTAGAGATAGGATCTCTGGGCATTTAGAGAATCATGGTCTGATCAGGGACAGTCAGCATGGCTTTGTGAAGGGCAGATCGTGTCTAACAAGCCTGATAGAGTTCTTTGATGTGGTAACGAGGCATATAGATGAGGGTAGTGCAGTGGATGTGATCTATATGGATTTTAGTAAGGCATTTGACAAGGTTCCACATGGTAGGTTTATTCAGGAAGTCAGAAGGCACGGGATCCAGGGAAGTTTGGCCAGGTGGATTCAGAAGTGGCTTGCCTGCAGAAGGCAGAGGGTCATGGTGGAGGGGGTACATTCAGATTGGAGGATTGTGACTAGTGGTGTCCCACAAGGATCTGTTCTGGGACCTCTACTTTTCGTGATTTTTATTAACGACCTGGATGTAGAGGTAGAAGGGTGGGTTGGCAAGTTTGCAGACGACACAAAGGTTGGTGGTGTTGTGGATAGTGTAGAGGATTGTCAAAGATTGCAAAGAGACATTGATAGGATGCAGAAGTGGGCTGAGAAGTGGCAGATGGAGTTCAACCCTGAGAAGTGTGAGGTGGTACACTTTGGAAGGACAACTCCAAGGCAGAGTACAAAGTAAATGGCAGGATACTTGGTAGTGTGGAGGAGCAGAGGGATCTGGATGTACATGTAGACAGATCCTTGAAAGTTGCCTCACAGGTGGATAGGGTAGTTAAGAAAGCTTATGTGGTGTTAGCATTCATAAGTCGAGGGATAGAGTTTAAGAGTCGCGATGTAATGATGCAGCTCTATAAAACTCTGGTTAGGCCACACTTGGGAGTACTGTGTCAAATTCTGGTCGCCTCACTATAGGAAGGATACGGAAACATTGGAAAGGGTACAGAGGAGATTTTGCTGCCTGGCTTAGAGAGTATGCATTATCATCAGAGATTAAGGGAGCTAGGGCTTTACTCTTTGGAGAGAAGGAGGATGAGAGGAGACATGATAGAGGTGTACAAGATAATAAGAGGAATAGATAGAGTGGATAGCCAGCGCCTCTTCCCCAGGGCACCACTGCTCAATACAAGAGGACATAGCTTTAAGGTAAGGGCTGGGAAGTTCAAGGGGGATATTAGAGGAAGGTTTTTTCACTCAGAGAGTGGTTGGTGCGTGGAATGCGCTGCCTGAGTCAGTAGTGGAGGCAGATACACTAGTGAAGTTTAAGAGACTACTGGACAGGTATATAGAGGAATTTAAGGTGGGGCTTATATGGGAAGCAGGGTTTGAGGGTCGGCACAACATTGTGGGCTGAAGGGCCTGTACTGTGCTGTACTATTCTATGTTCTATTAAAGAGTTAGATAGAACTCTTAATGATAGCGGAGTAAAGGGATACGGGGATAAGGCAGGAATGGGGTACTGATTGTGGATGATCAGCCATGATCACAGTGAATGGCGGTGCTGGCTCAAAGGGCCGAATGGCCTTCTCCTGCACCTATTGTCTATTGTAAGTTGATGGAGAAGATCCTGAGAGACAGGATTTATGAACATTTGGAGAGGGATAATATGATTAGAAATAGTCAGCATGGCTTTGTCAAAGACAGGTTGTACCTTACGAGCCTGATTGAATTTTTTTGAGGATGTGACTAAACACATTGATGAAGGTAGAGCCATTGATGTAGTGTACATGAATTTCAGCAAGGCATTTAATAAGTTACCCCATGTAAGGCTTATTGAGAAAGTAAGGAGGCATGGGATCCAAGGGGAGCTTGCTTGTGGATCCAGAGCTGGCTTGCCCACAGAAGGCAAAGAGTGGTTGTAGACGGGTCATATTCTGCATGGAGGCCGGTGACCAGTGGTGTGCCTCAGGGATCTGTTCTGGGACTCCTACTCATTGTGATTTTTATAAATCACCTGGATGAGGAAGTGGAGGGATGGTTAGTAAATTTGCTGATGACACATATGTTAGGGGTGTTGTGGATAGTGTGGAGGACTGTCAGAAGTTACAATGGGACACTGATAGGATGCAAAACTGGGCTGAGAAGTGGCGATGGAGTTCAACCCAGGTAAGTGTGAGGTGGTTCATTTTGGTAGGTCAAACACAATGGCAGAATATAGCATTAATGGGAAGACTCTTGGCAGTGTGGAGAAAAAGAGGGATCTTGGGGTCCAAGTCCATAGGACTCTCAAAGCTGCTACACAGGTTGACTCTGTGGTTAAGAAGGCTTACGGTGCATTGGCCTTCATCAATCATGAGACTGAGTTTAAGAGCCAAGAGGTACTGTTGCAGCTATATAGGACCCTGGTCAGACCCCACTTGGAGTACTGTACTCAATTCTGGTCACCTCACTACAGGAAGGATGTGGAAACCATAGAAAGGGTGCAGAGCAGATTTTCAAGGATGTTGCCTGGATTGTGGAGCATGTCTTATTAGAATAGATTGACTGAACTCGGCCTTTTCTCCTTGGAGCGGCGGAGGATGAGAGGTGACCTGTTAGAGGTGTACAAGGTGATGAGAGGCATTGATCGTGTGGATAGTCAGAGGCTTTTCCCCAGGGCTGAAATGGCTAGCACGAGAGGGCATAGTTTCAAGGTGCTCGGAAGTAGGTACAGAGGAGATGTCAGGGGTAAGTTTTTTTTTAAAACGCAGAGTGGTGAGTGCATGGAATGGGCTGCCAGTGGCGGTGGTGGAGGTGGAAACAATAGGGTCTTTTAAGAGACTGCTGGATGGGTACATGGAGCTTAGAAAAATAGAGGGCTATGGGTAAAGCCTAGG
Organism: Mobula hypostoma; assembly: GCF_963921235.1. NCBI lineage: Eukaryota > Metazoa > Chordata > Chondrichthyes > Myliobatiformes > Myliobatidae > Mobula > Mobula hypostoma. The sequence continues at coordinate 81,922,312 of NC_086104.1, read as the reverse complement.
TAGTTCTAAGGTAGGGACATGTTCGGCACAGCTTTGTGGGCCGAAGGGCCTGTATTGTGCTGTAGGTTTTCTATGTTTCTAACAAAGTAACTTCTTATAACTTTCAACAATGGGTACAGTGCCTCCTTTGTTTGCAGATACCTCTTGCTGCTAAATCAGAAAAGAACAAGGAATGAATCTTTAAAATATTTTCTCTACACAAATCAAGCAGCACTTGTGTGGAGGCAATGCAAGAAAGCTTTTCCAGTTCTGTCGAAAGGTCCTCAACATGAAAACTTGTCATTCTTTCTTTCTCTATGAATGCTGCTTGACTTGCTGAATTTTTCAAACTTTTCCTGCTTTTATTTTGGTTTCCAGTATCTTGTTCCAAATTGAATCAATGCATTTTAATTACCTATTGATCCTGGGGATAATGGCACCTGATCCAAATCTAAAACATCTTCATTAATTGGACGTATATCAATTTTTTCTTTACTCTTCTTTTTAACGACAGTCTTTTGCGGTTTCAATAGGGAAAGTTCCTCTGGCCTACGAATATCTGAAAAGAAAATTGATAAAATACAAATGATTAAATCTAGTGCATTCAATTAGAACGAGATGCTCATAACATATTCTTAAGTGCATAGACTGGATCTACCTCCTTTTTTAATGAGTCCAAATTCAAATTTCATCAGTGACAAATCTTACGATAACTTGATGAGTATTCTCATATGTTTTTCACTCAGACTCTGGCGGGGGTCTGCTTTCCAAACTGCAAATTTTTCAAAAGAAGGCCTCATTTATTGTGGAGTTAGGAAAGCAATTGATTTCTCTCTGGCTCCACCTCAAACTCTGTCAAATCTGTTTCTCTTTCCACAAATGCTTTTGTGACCTTCTGAGCATTTCCAGATTTTCTTTCAGGTTTCCAATATCTGCAAGTTTTCTTGTTTTCATTGGTTGCTGGATACCCCATTTTCCCTCTTGTCCAAGCTAGTCAATCTGTTCTACTCCACTGCAGATTGTTGCCTTCAAGGTCACAACTCTTCCTCACTGCTCACTTGCACTTGCTTTCTCAGACAAGTGATAGTCGTATGTTTGAATCCAATATTAGTTATTCACAGCAAAAACAAACAATTTTAAATGATTAAATATGGAAAGTCAACTCTGGTGTGATAATGTTCGGAAAGGTCAATCATGGGAAAGCTGGATAAACACATGACAAAAACAAACTTGAGGGATAAAACAACAGGAGGATATAAAGTCAGAATCACACAGCACAGAAACAGACCTCTCAGCTCAGCATGTCTATGTTGGCCATTAATTGTCCAGCTGTACTAATCACATTGATGAGCGTTAACAGTCCATCATCTATAGCCTACTATACCTTGGGAATTGAAGTGCTCATGCAGATGATGTGTGACTTGCCTCCAGGCAGAGTGTTTCTGACACGCACCAGTGAGGTTAGTCATAGAAGGTGCAGCAGTTGATTGGGGGTGTGGGGGGGGGGGGGACACTGTCGGAGAGGCTCATATACCAGTAGCAATATTGTCCTTTACTGTAATACAATTTTGAAACAATCTTATAGTTGTGCAAAATTTAAATTGAGTGTATTTGCAAATTAGAAATTTTAGAAATTTCCTGTTGAGCAAAAGATTAGCAATCGAGGGTATACATTGGAATTGTGAAGTTTACTGTTTTTTGATGTTAACATTTTATAGTTACTGTATTATCAAAAGGGGTGCTGTGCATTGAGTCAACAGATTTAGAACTTCCTCCTGAAGCTTCCATAAGGGCTCTCCTGAACACCCATCATAACTATGGCAAGAGAAAAAATGTTTGTACACCATCTGAGATTCTGTTCATCTTCCTCTGAAGTTACAGAGCCAAGTAGATAAATCCCTAAATACCATTTCTCATTACTGAGTGAACATTTGTTTTTCCAAACTTTATTACGCAAACAAGGTTAACAAAAATGTTCAAGTAGCAAGTAGGCAACATTTATGAGCTTGTACAGCTGCTTAAAAGAATTTATGGGAATATATTTGTGAGTCCATTAAAGGCATTGAGAGTCAATATGAGACATGTGGGAGGGCCATCTCAGCACAAGCTAAGCAGTCTACACAAACACATTTGGAAGTAAATGCAATCATATTTTGTTTGTTTTTTTTTGGTGCGGGGCTACCTTTTGCAGTCTTGGGTTGGCCAGAAATTGGGGCTAAATCTACATTACTTTTCTGCATAGTTTCCTTTCACACAGCCACATGCAGTACAGTCATAAGCCACCCCAAAGAACCAATACTCTTCACAGCTCTATTTCAAGCTCAACTCGGCCTGGACCCTGCAATGGGTTTTGAGAGCAGAACAAAGAAAATGTGCCCCCAAATTTCTGACCTCCAGTCCTTACACCAATGCCATGTCTAAAAATAAGAAACATCTCCAAAAAAAAAAATTAATGTCAAATCAAAGTGGGCAACAATCCTTTCGTGCTCCTGAGCAGCATAACATGGTTCCTTCTCTGTCAAGGCAGATACTGTACCTACACTCAAAGAGCATACAACAATGCAATTTATACATCAGAATTCTTGCAGATATTACAGATCAGGTATCCATATCAAATGTAGATCATTTTCATTGGCAGACGTGGACTGAACACACATTCTGCACTAGCATTCAGTTGCTACTTGCATTAAAAGAAAAAGATAACATCAGAGATATTCTTTAGATTGTCCTTACAGCAGGTTAAAAGGTCAGTAAAACATTGTGGGACAAAGGGTCTGTACTCTGTTATACTGTTCTGTGTTCTAAACAGCTGAAACCTTAAACTATATTGAATTTCATTTTGTTAGATCTACTGCAGCTGAAGTGCTCCTTTTACAGGAGGAATCCAACTTAATTCAGAAAATCCATAATTTTTCTCTGCTCTCCCAGAAAAGGCAATACCTATGCTTTCCTCCTCCACTAATCCAGGTGTTTAGAGTCATAGCTATATGGCGGGAGGAGAAGATGCGGCGCGATGCAGCTCGCAGTGACCACTCCGATGGTGATGTCTGTTATTTGTCAAGTAGGGTGCCGTGCACAATCCTGATTTGATGGAGACAGACGTGAGTGCACAGAAGAACATCTGGTGAAACTTCTGAAATGCCTGCTTTGCTGCTGCTGCTACTGTGTGGTCCAGAATCTCCAGAGAAGGCCCCGAGTCCTAGGTTTTGCTTGTTGCTTGGTGGCCGGGGTGGGGTCGAAGCGCTCGGCAGAGGATGGTGCTTGGAGAGGCTGTGTCGGAGGGGCTGGTCAGAGGCTCGAAGTTTTCAGATGGACTCAGAGTCCGCTGCGGTTGGGTGCTTCCAATGGTGTTGCATCGGCAAGTTGGCGGCGCTTGGAGGGTCGTGGCAGGTAGAGTTTCTCCCTTCTGCCGCCTGCGGGAGGTGATGAGTCTATCAGAACTTTGAGACATTTTTATACCGTGCCCATGGTCTGCTCTTTATCAAATTATGGTATTGCTGTAACTATATGTTATGATTATGTGGTTTTGTCAGTTTTAGTCTTGGTTTGTCCTGTGTTTTCTTGTGATATCATTCTGGAGGGATGTTGTATCATTTTTTAATGCATGCATTTCTAAATGACAATAAACGAGGACTGATTGCCCTCATAATCTAATGTATACACACCCCCACCCCCAAAAGTCTGCTCTGACACTGATCCCCATTCTCCTGCCTTCTCACTGTAATATTTATCCTGTACATGCTGGAGGTTATTAAGAAGACTGAAACCTCCTAAACATTGGAAGGCCTACATAGAATGGACGCAGAGAAGATGTTTCCAATAGCGGGAGAACTAAGACCAGACGGCAGAGCCTCAGAGTTGGACATCTCTTTAGAACAAAGATGAGGAGGAATTTCTACAGACAGCTGTGGAGGCCAAGTCACTGGGTATACTTAAAGCAGAAGTTGCTAGGTATAACCAAATAATATTCAAATGAAAGGTGGGTACTTCAATTTATAGATGAAAGGCACAGGCTTCATAATTTCACTTGAATCAATCAGAAAAAAATGATTATTTCCCATGTTTTCCCCTCTACACATAGGATTGAAAGAAATCCATAAAGAAAGGAGTGTGCATTAAACAAGAAATGAAATACAAGTTTTGTACTTTAATGTACTTGTTAATTTTAACAAAAGGATGACAATATACAAGGGCATAATACAAAAATAAATAAAGACTAACATTCCAATGTTAGTTGTATTCTCAATGTGACTGGAACGACACATCAGAAGTGGTACCCTTTCAATATTAAGCTGAATATTCTTCATTAAACTTCATTCATGGTGGTAAAGTCCACATACTCAGCACAGTAGTTACACCAGAAATGATTCAGGGGCAATAGAGCTTACAGTAGAGCTAGAACTAAATGATGACCAATTGGATCCTGGTTCCAACAGTAAGGATAGGCAGCACACCTCTGCCATGCTGACCCGTCACACTGGTAAAGTACGGCTGCTCCCTCAGCACCCCCTGCTTTACTCTCAGACTGCATGACTTGATTATGCTCCAACTTCATCTGCAGGTTTGCAGATGACACAAGCATAGTGGTCCAAATCTCAAATAAGAGAGAGAACAGCAAAAGGAGAAAGACAGCCTGGTAGCAAAGTGTACAAGATCTTGTCTACATCAACAGTGCTGTGGGCAGGAGGGTTGGAAACCTCATGTTCCTAATGAATAATCACTAATAGCCTGTCCTGGTCTCATCATGAAGATACAGCCAAAAGAATTCACCAGTACTTTTACTTCCTCAGGAGGCTAAAGAAATTTGGCATGAGTCCTTTGACCCTCACCATTTTTTAAAAATTGATTAATGGCTTGGTATGGCAACTGCCCTACATGTGACTGCAAGAAACTGCAGAACTGTGGACACAGCTCAGGCGTCACAGAAACCAGCCACCCCTCCATGGACTCTGTCTGTACTTCTCCCCGTCTCAGTAAGGCAGCCAACCTAAATACCCAACCTACCAGAACATCCTTTCTTCTCCCTCCTCCCCTTACAAAGAAGATACAAAAGCCTGAAAGCACATACTAGCAGGTTTAGGAACAACTGTCCCTGGCATGAAAAGATGCACTCATGGCCTCACAATCTACCTCGTTAAGAGTTTGCGTCTTATTGCCTGCCTGCACTTTCTCTGTATCTGTTTCACTTTATTCTGCATTTATTAATGTTTTCCCTTGTGCTACCTCAATGCACTGAAGTAACAAAATGATCTGTATGGATGGCATGCAAAACAAAGTTTTTCACTGTACCTCAGAACATGTGATAAGAAAAAAACAATTTACCAATTTAAAGCTGTTTTGATTCATTTGCATTTAGAGAGGCATGAAAGATGCATATTGTGGTGGTTAAAGTGATCATGGGATTTCTTGGGACGGGCATTTTTCATTAGGTGCGCAGGACATCAGAAACTCTAACCCAAACCTACAAACCTTCAGGAAACTGAATATTTACACAATGGAGATCAATAAAGAAACTTCAAAGGATGTGGCACAAAGGTCAGTAAATACAATCATCCTCGAGGCTTTCAGAATAAGGCCCAGAGTAGCCATGATCTGATCAAACAGAGGGGAATACCCAAATAACCTACGTCTGCTCACCAATTCTACCTCCATTACATCCTGTAATGCCAGTAAGGATTAGATGTAATCAGCAGGGGACCACCTTCAAAACTGCAGTTGTGTGCAAGGACAGCTATAAAAGTGGTTTTGCAAGAAGAAAAATAAAAGCAAAAATTAGGCTGGAATCAAAACCAAAGGCACATGAAACAAAGGCAACATCAAACAAAAATATACAAGGTACTAAAGCAAAAACTACAACCTCCAGTACCTTCAACCCCAGTACCCATTTTAATTACACTAATTTGCACTTGTAGGATTGAACATAGGAAATAACCCCATTAAATAATCACTCAGAGGATACAATGAGGTACAATTGTTTTTTTCTGCTAAAACTTTGATTGCAGAAGGTAAACTTAAATGGAAGTCGAAATAAATTTTTGGGAGCATTTAATATTCTCTCAGCGAGCCATAAAAGCAGTTTTCTTCAAGCTTCAAATAAAATTTCTGCAGAAGTCAGCTGTGGAAAATATACACTTGCAAATTCCTCTTAACTAGGGGATTGGGGATTGTAAATTGTTTTGTGCTGATTAAAGATAGTCCACGCACAAAACAGATAGTCACGCTCCTTAATGAAGCTGTTTGTCATCCTCTTTATTCATTCTCAACCTAATGCTTTCAATCTACTTGTCTTCCCCCGTGATGATGAACAAACCCAGGGCTGCACAGGATATTTCCTGAGTCCCCCTGGTCTCAGACTGACAAGGATCCACACTAACTTTAGCTGATCCTTGTCCTTTCAATACATCTATAAAAGCTTTTTCAGTCTATTTTATGCTTATTAGGCTTTTTGATTATTTTTAACTTCGTTAAAGAGCGAGACAAATTGGACCAAATGCTTAGGACTTCCCTGTTGCACCATCAACGCTTCCACTTCCAGCAATTTGCAGCAAGTAATGTAATCTAAGTTTTAAATGCAAGAGCATAATATACAAATTACTTCATCCACAAGATGCTTCATACTAGCAATCTCTGTAGATTTTAGAAAACAAAACAATGTAGTCTACTTACTCAAAGCCTTGCAGATATCGATCACTGCCCTGAAGACCACTGAAGAAAAACTAACTTTTAATCTTACTGTCTTCATATTAGGCAACTGTAGTTTTAGTAACTTGTGCTGGGGTGTGTAAAGCAGTTTAGCATCAGCTTGGATTCCATACTTGTCCAAAGTCCAGTGAGTTTTCAGAAGCCAGCACTTCTTTTGTTCCCACCAAAGGGCGTAGTCTGACCAGTCTTGGGGTACAGCTATTAGAAAAGCAAAATCCAGTTAAAATATTTAAAATAAATCTGTCAGTAAGTTTAAATAAAGTTCTCTCTCATATGTGAATACAAGACATGAAGGTCTCTATTTTCAGCTGATTTCCTTACTAAGTTTTTGCATGCAAGTAGGTATATCTCCACCTGTATTAAAGAGATTAAAGATTAGCTTTGTTACATGTACACTGAAACACACAGTGAAATGTGTTGTTTGTGTCAAATCATATCAGCGAGGATTGTGCTGGGAAGCCTGCAAATGTGACCACACCTCCTGTACCAATATTGTACGCCCACAACTCACTCACCCTAACTGTATGTCTTTGCAATATGGAGGAAACTGGAGCACCTGGAGGAAAGCCATGCGGTCATGTGGGTAACGTACAAACTCCTTATAGACAGCTGTGGGAATTGTATCCCAAATCGCTTGTGCTGCAATAGCATCAGGATAACCACTATGTTACTGTGTTGCCAGAACTATGCTATCATGTTATTGTGTAAAAGACAATTGCAAGTCAGCAACTGGTTTTACAATTCCAACAATTTTTATTTGCATTAATTTCATTTATCAGATTAAGAAAATGATCAGTGTAAAACCCTGCACTACTGTATCAAGTAGTCCTCTCATCACCTCTGTCTCATCAAATTTTTTTGATTTTTAGATTATGAAGACATGCAGTCCTCTTTTATTGTTATTTAGTAATGCATGCATTAAGAAATGATACAATATTTCCTCCGGTGTGATATCACAAAACACAGGACAGACCAAGACTGAAAAAACTAACAAAACCACATAATTGTAGCATATAGTTACAACAGTGCAACAATACCATAACTTGATGAAGAACAGTCCATGAGCACAGTAAAAAGTTCAAAGTCTCTCAAATGTCCCACATCTCATGCAGACGGGAGAAGGAAGAAAACTCTCCCTGCCATGCCCGACCACAGTCCGACTCTAAGTCGTCCGAAAACTTCGAGCCTCCAATTAGCCTTCCGACACCGAGTACCAAGCGCCATCTCTATCCGAATGATTCGACCTCAATCTTGGTCGCCAGCAGCAGGCAAAGCCAGGGATTTTGAGGCTTTCCCTCCGGAAGATTCTCGATCGCGCAGTAACAACAGCAGCAAACTGGCATTTCAGAAATTTCTCCAGATGTTCCTCTGTGCTTTCACGTCTGTCTCCATCAAATCAGAATTGTCCACGGCCCCTATTTAACGGATACGATATCATTTTCACTGGAAGGCTGCGCGCGCGCAAGGCGCACTGTTCTCTCTCCTCCCGCCTTTCCGCATTCTACTGTAATGCTTGGGGAAATCAAGATATCCTGTGCAACCCTGGGTTTGAAATCTTACCTGGGGAGCTGAGGGCGACTCATGCACAGAAGTGGCAGCCTAGTGCTCCACACAGAACATCAGGTGCCTGACAATGGCTAATCCTAGCACAACAAATGGTCCACATTTCCCTGTGGTTTTCCAAAAGGAAAAAAAGGTGACTACAGGGTCCTACGTACCCCTGAGGAGAAAGCCATCTTGGGCCCTGATGACAGTGATATTGAACATTTTGCAACTGTTTCATAGCTCCAGCAAACTAGGTTCAACACTGTCCGGTGCTACGTGGAGTTTGCACATTCTCCCTGAGACAGTATAGGTTTATTCTGACAATCTTATTTCCTCCCACATCACTAGGGGATCAGCAATTCTGGATTGAATGCTGTGTAATGAACAGGATTGATTAGGGAGCTTAAGGTAAAGGAACCCTTAGAAAACAGTGATCATAATATGATAGAATTCACCCTGTAATTTGAGGGAGTGGAGTAAAGGGAATTACAGAGGCATGCCAGAGGAATTACTGCTCCCTGTTACCACTGATGGTGAGGACCTACAAGTACCTGGGGGTGCACCAGAATGACAGACTTGAGTGGAGCATCAGCACAGATGCTGTATACAAGAAGGGCTAGAAATGTCTCTACTCCCTGAGGAGATTGGGGTCCTTTGGAGTATGCAGGCCTCTCCTTCACATGTTCTACCAGTCTATTGTCACCTGTACAATCTCCTATGAGGTGGTGTGCTGGGGCAATGGCATCAACATTGGTGATACCAACAGGCTCAATAAACTAATTAGAAAGCCTAGCTCTGTTATAGGAGTCAAACTGCACACACCAGAGGCTGTGGTAGAACAAAGGACCTTTCAGAAAATCCTGGCAATTCTAGACAACGTTTCTCATCCTCTGCATGCCACTTTGGCCAAACAGAGGAGCACTTTTAGTAATAGACTAAGACAACTGTGTTGGTCTAAAGAGCGCTATACGAGGTCATTCTTACCCTCGGCCATTAGGCTCTATAATGAGTCAAACTATAGCCAGGGAAGTGATGATCCCCTTCTGTCAAACTGAGGTAACTTCTTTTTATTCTTTCTTATGTAACGTGCTGTAAGGTTTCACTGCTAATGTAACGGTTTCTTTGCAGCAGCAATGTTTGGGTTATGACTAGAGATAACAGGATTCTGGGATGTGGGGCTATCAATGAGAGAAATGCTGTTCTTTCTTGTGAGTCTGGAAGAGAGATCTTCGCGGTCTTTTGCCAGGGAGAGATGAGGAGAGAAGACGCGAATGGAGAGAGTTGGTAGACCACCGGACGGAGTCGATTTGGAGTGAGGGTCCGAAGGTCAGCGACGATCGGAGGAGGTTGATGGTGGATGACCGGATTATCAGTGAGCTCCAAGATTGCGCAATAGACTGTTTCATGAGAATGGGCCCTTTTTCTTTTTTTCTTTACTAACCATATAGTCAAAGTAAGAATTATAAAGCTCAATCACTTAATTGCATATTGTGTACTGTTTGTTATTTGGGGTACAGATTTGTAACAGGGGACACATCGTGCAGCATCCACTCAAATGAGATTTCTTAAGTTTGGCAGGGCCGGGGGCAATCACCCCTATATTAAGCCGCTAGCCAAAGTGAGAGTTGCACTTACTTCTCTTCTAATATTGGTCTATTTGTATGTCTGTGTACTTGTAATGCTACTGTTGTGGCAATATGACGTGTAAGAACATGACTGGAGAGCGTTCTGAGCATGCGCAGGGATGATAGAAAGATTGAGAAACATGGTATTGTAAAAACGTTGTGGTTGTTGTTAAATAAAAGTTCTATTTCTTCCAGAACATGGTTCTTTATTAGTAACCCACAGTGCGTATGAATATAAAGAACACCACATGGTGTCAGAAGTCGGTCTGGAAGAATAATACGTTTCCTAACACGGGAGAATCGAAGATAATTTTCTGAAGAAAGAGCTCGAACTGTTTTGGTGTTGCTAACAGTTTTACAAATGAAAGGTTTGCAGCCTCCATTGACACTTCAATTGCCTCTGGTAACGTAGCTGAGAACTGAAGAAAATTTAAGCAATGTTTTGAATTGCATTTATCGGCGATTGATGAGGATTGAAAACCAGAAAAGAACAAAAGCTGCGCTTCTACTCCATGTAATAGGTGACGACGCAATTGAGGTATATTATCATTTTATTTTTGAAAATGGAGATAATTCAAATTTAAAATTGATAATGGACAAATTTGAAGCATTTTGTATACCCAAGCGTAATGTGACGTATGAGCGACATAGATTTTTTACATGTACGCAGAGAGCTGGAGAAACTATTGACCGATATGTTACTGAGTTGAGACACCAGAGTAAAACATGCAAGTTTGGAGAACTGACAGACTCTCTCATTAACGACAGAATTGTTTGTGGCATTCTGGATAATGGTCTGAGAGAAAAACTGCTACGAGAACAAGACTTAGACTTGGAAAAAGCTTTGATGCTTGCAAAGCTTCGGAAACTATGACATCACAGGCTAAAGAACTTTTCATTGAGAACTGCAATGTAGATGCTGTGAGGAAGCACGAACATATCAGAAAAAATAATAAAACAATAACAAAAACGACAGAGAGCAAGACATCATCTGAGAGGAAAGAAAGCTATGTGATCGCTGTGGGCGGCAGCATCAGCCAAAACAGTGTCCAGCGTATGGGAAAATGTGCAATGGCTGCAGTAAGAGTAATCATTTTTCATGCTGTTGCAGAAGTAGAAAGAAAATAAAACAAGTAAATGCAGTGCTTGAAAATGAACGCCAGGAGTTTTATATAGATGTGCTCTGTGAAAACAAACAAAGTAAGAATGACTGGACTATTCCATTGCAAGTGAACCAATACATTATCAGATATCCCACCCGCAAAAACTCATTTCAGGGAGGTATCACCACCATTTCAGGGAGGTAGCACCCCCCACCCCCCGCAACACAATATGCCCCTACCCCGCCCCCACCCGTCGACCTCCAAGGGTGTATGTAATACTTTGTTTAGTGATTTTGTCTAATCTGTAAACCAAGTTGGGTATATGCAGCAAATGTGACATTAAAATATGTACTTATATTATCATGTTTATTCTATTACAACTTTAAGCAAGTCTACAGGGAGTTTGGCCTCATCATGTAGGACATCAATAGTGTAGCTCCTTAGCAGCCAGCCAGCTAGTTTAAATAACATTAGCTATGCTGTAATGACACCTGTTAAACTCACCTCAACATGTCTTTTACATTTTAACCCACCATGGGCAATAGAAAAGTCACTGTTGCAAACAGTGCAGTGAGCAACACTGTCATTATTTTTGAGGTCGACTGTCAAGGGACAGAAGTGAGTGTAGTTGCTATTACTAGGGAGATGGTGCTTAGAAAACTGAAAGGTCTGAAGGTGGATAAGTCACCTGGACCTGATGGATTACACTCCAGGGTTCCAAAAGAGAAAGGTGAAGAAACTCTGGAGGCATTAGTCATGATCTTCCAAGAATCAAGAGATTCTGGCATGGTTCCAGAGGACTGGAAAACTGCAAATGCCATTCCACACTTCAAGAAGGGAGAAAGGCAGAAGAAAGGAAATTATACGCCAGTTAGTCTGAGATCAGTGGTTGACAAGATGTTAGAATCAATTGTTAAAGATGTGGTTCCAGGTACCTGGAGGCAAAAGATAACGTAGGCTATAGCCAGCATGGTGTCTTTAAAAGAAAATCTTTCCTGACAAATCTGTAGGAATTCTTTAATAAAAATAACAAGCAGGATAGACAAAGGAGAATTGGTGGATGTTGTGGACTTGGATTTTCAGAAGACCTTTGACAAGGTGCCGCACATGAGGCTGCTAAACAAGATAAGAGCCCAGGGTATTACAGGAAAGATACTAGCATGAATAGAGCAGTGGCTGATTGGCAGGAGGTGAAGACTAGGAGTAAAGAGAGCCTTTTCAGATTGGCTGCCAGTGATTAGTGGTGTTCTACCGGAGTCTGTGTTGGAACTGCTTCTTTTTACATTGTGTGTCAACAACTTGGATGATAAAATTGATGGCTTTGTGGCCAATATGAAGATAGATGGAGGGGCAGGCAGTGTTGTGGAAGCAGTGCGGCTGCAGAAAGACTTAGATTAGAAAAAATGGCTAAGAAATGACAGATGGAATAGTGTTGGGAAGTGTATGGTCATGCACTTTGGTAGAAGGAATAAAAGCATAGACTATTTTCTAAATGGGGAGAAAATTCAAAAAATTGGGGTGCCAAGGGACTTGGGAGCCTTCGTGCAGGATTCCCTAAAGGTTAATTTGCAGGCTGAATCAGTGGTGGGGCAGGCGAATGCAATGTTAGCATTAATTTCAAGAGAACTAGAGTATAAAAGCAAGGATGTAGTGCTGAGGCTATATAAAGCACTGGTGAGGCCTCACCTGGAGTATTGAGAGCAGTTTTGGGCACCTTATTTAAAAAAGGATATGCTAACATTGGAAAGGGTTCAGAGGAGGCTCATGAGAATGATTCCAGGAATGAAGGACTTATATTATTTGCAGAGAATGAAGGATCTGGGTCTGTACTCACTGGAATTTAGAAGAATGAGTGGGGATCTCATTGAAACTAATCAAACATTGAAAGGCCTAGATGGAGTGGATGAGAAGAGACTGTTTCCTTTGGTGGAGGCGTCTAGGACAAGAGGATACAGCCTCAAAATAAAGGGATGTCCATTTAGACCAGTGATGAGGAATTTTTCTAGCCAGAGGGTGCTGAATCTGTGGAATCTGTTGCCATCTGCAGCTGTGGAGGCCAAGTCATTGGGTGCATTTAAGGCGAAGGTCGATAGGTTCTTGATTAGTCAGGGCACGAAAGGTTTTGGGAAGAAGGCAGGAGAATGGGGTGGAGAGGAAAATGGATCAGTCATCATGAAATATCAGATCAGACTCGAGGGGCCAAATGGGCTAATTCTGCTCCCATGTCTTTGGGATTTGGGATGAAGCCAAAGCACAGTGGAAATCTACATGATCACAGGGAGAATGTGCAAATCCATACAGGTAGCACCCAAGGTCATGGTCTCTAGCACTTTGAGGCTGTGACTCTACAAGCTGAGGCACTGACTTGTTACTACATTCTGTACTGGGTGAAAGAAATTCATCATTGCAAAACTGAAAATTGTTATTCAAATGAACTTTTAACATTCATATTTGAATATGACCCAAATCACTACTTTCTTAGTTTGCTCTTCTGGACCGATCAATTGATTTGTCTCTGATTTTCTAACTGGTTCTTGCTCAACCATGACTAACTTGTCTCTCATCTACTCGACTGCGAGTTTAATCTGGTCACATAAGGCAAGGGATGAATCACTTGGCTACACTTTATAGTACGGTACAATATCACTCAGTTCATGGATTTTAGGGTAGAGTACAGAACACAGAACAAAGAAATCTACAGCATATTACACGCCCTTCAGCCCACAATGTTGTGCTGACCATGGAACCTACTCTACAAACTGCCTAGAATTTCCCTACCGCATAGCCCTCTCTTTTTCTAAGCTCCATGTGCCTATCTAAGAGTCTCTTAAAAGACCCTATTGTATCCACCTCTACCACCGTCGCTGGCAGTGCATTCCATGTACCCACTACTCTCTGTGTGAAAAAAAATTTTGTTGGATACTGGGCGAGAATTGCTCGGAGAAATGGTCTGTGTTGTAGATAATTAGAAATGTTGGTTTTCTGGGGTTGAGAGATGAAAATGGAAACAATGGAAATAAAGACGAAACAGAATACAAGGGATGATTGATAAGTCCATGGCCTAAGGTAGAAGGAGTCAATTTTAGAAAACCTAGCACATTTATTTTTCAACATAGTCCCCTCCTACATTTACACACTCAGTCCAGCAGTCGTGGAGCATACGGATCTTGGACCTCCAGAAAGTGTCCACAGCAGGGGTGATTGATAAGTTCGTGGCCTAAGGTAGAAGGAGATGAGATGAGTTATTAACTTCAAACTTTCTACATTTTCACTCAAAGAGTTGAACTGCACGTGCATGTAATGAGAGCTGTATAACTCATCTCCTTCTACCTTAGGGCACGAACTTATCAATCACTCCTGCTGTGGACACTTTCTGAAGGTCCAAGATCCGTATGCTCCACGACCGCTGGACTAAGTGTGTAAATGTAGGAGGGGATTATGTTGAAAAATAAATGTGCTAGGTCTTGTAAAATTGACTCCTTCTACCTTAGGCCACGAACTTATCAATCACCCCTCGTATCTTAGAAGTTTGTACATTCTCCGTGTGACCACGTGTGTTTTCCAAAGGTGCTCTGGTTTTCTCCCACATTCCAAAGGCGGATGGGTTAGTAAGTTGTAGACGTGCTATGTTGGCAGCACTTGTGGGCTGCCCCAGCACTTCCTCGGAATATATGTTTCAATGTACGTGTGACAAATGAAGCTATTGATTTTAAAATTTTATATTAGTGTTACTAACAGCATTGAGGATTTAAACTTAAAAATATATTATGCACTACTATGTGATTATTGCAAAATTCAAATTAAAATGGATAGACCACTTCAAAATCTTGGTGACCTCGAAGATTGAAAACATATAATTAGTACCTGACGAACAAAATACTTGTGATAGCAATTCACCTTCAACTTTGATGAGTGGAATGCTAGAAAGCGGGCACTGAACAGTCAATTACAGCAAACAAGTAGTTTCTTACACTTCTGCCACATCTGATTAATCCTCTGGAAGTGACACATTGGCTGCTATTATTTCCATGCCAACATGGAATTCAAAGGCTGCCCACTCCTTCCTGATGCAGTTTAAAATGGCTAATCAATTAATCACAGAGGTTTAGATGTTTCTTTGAAAAATCTAGTTTTAGTTGTAATAAATGAATATAGAGCAACTATGACAACCACCATGCCCCCACGCTCACAACTCTAGCAAGGGTCAAAATCCCTTTATAAATTCAACTCTGCTGTTGGCAGAATCCTAGATGGCAATGAGAAGGATTACAGGAGTGAGACAAATTGGCTGATTGAGTGGTGTTTCAACAGCAACCTTGCACTTACTCAGTGGAATGGCCTACACCTGCTATTAATGTCAATCAAGCACGGCACATCAAGCAGAGCTGCATCTTGTACTAGCTGTTCCCTGGACCTCAAAGCAATGGTTGAAAAGTGAGAGAGAATAAACAAAAATTGAAGAAAACCAGATAATTTTTATAATTCAGAACCCTGGTTGCAGAAATAACAGAACTGATGCTATTACGCCAAAAAATCAGCTGGCAATTTGTGAGAGGAAAGAATGCCTGTAAGTTACACATCATTCCAAGCTCCCAACCACATATTACCCTCTCTGTCCTTTGATTATGAATGCTGTTAGGCAGGAGGTACAAAAAAAAGGTATGAAGACCCACACCACCAGGTTAAAGAACATATACTTCCTTTTAAACATTTAGTTCTCAAATCA
The DNA here is from genome assembly GCF_963921235.1 of Mobula hypostoma. Taxonomy (NCBI): domain Eukaryota; kingdom Metazoa; phylum Chordata; class Chondrichthyes; order Myliobatiformes; family Myliobatidae; genus Mobula; species Mobula hypostoma. The sequence goes on along the minus strand of NC_086104.1, from coordinate 81,906,632 downwards.
ATTTTCACTATCCTAATCACCACCTACTCCCTAATCACTGGTTCCTTAAAGTTGTTATAACCAGGGAATAAGCTCCCACTACCTATTAAATGCTCCCAACGGCGTGCACCTCAAATAGTCTCTGACACCAAGTCCAGCTCCAGGCCTACACGTGTGGCTCAGCTGCTCAGCTACTCAGCCTGGTGGAACCATTTCTACTGACAGATGAGGGCAAAAGTGGGATACTCGTGCCTTAAAACGAGTCGCTTGGGCAGATGGGGCTTGTCAGCCATTGTTGGCAGCTCATCTAGGAGAAGGAAAGCTCTGAAGTCAAACCTCTGCTGCCTTATGACTATATGCATTCATGAGGAAGGCTTTGAGAGTAAACCCTGAGGGGAGGAAAAAAATCAGGAGCTGGAGTCCCTTAGGCAGTCCCACATTGAGTTCCACACTGACTGGAAACTTCTGCGATGCTGCTGGTACCAAACTGTATCAGTCTCTGCTGTTCCTCGGGGCTCACCAGAAGCATGGAGAGGGGGGACTGCAACATGGGCAACAGCTTGCTCTCCATGTCGTACTGCCCTGGCTTGCGTATCACATAGACAGCCAAGACACAACATCCATGGTCAACCCCAACCAATGGAGGGGCTCAATCGCCACCTCAGCATTGCAATACAATGACCACTCTGCACTAAGTTGGACTTTGCTGAGGTACAATGAAAAGCTTATTTGTGGACGCATCACAGGCACATTTCAGAAAAGCAGCATCCACAATAATAAAAATAAATTATGCACAAAGGATCTAGTGCTTTCTCAGCGTATATGACGCATAAACACTTCTTGGGCTTCCAGTCGGATACAGGTGTCAATTTTAACCATTGCAGTGAACTTCCTCCCCATACAGGTAAGCCAATAAAGTTCTAGTATCCAGTTGGAAGCCCGAGAAGAGTTTGTGTGTCATGTACACCGGGAAAGCACTAGATCCCTTTTCTTGTCCCACTACGGGGAAGGAAGTTCACCGCAATATTTATCAGTTAACACCAACAGCTGTATCCGGCTGGAAGCCCAAGAAGAGTTTATGCATTAACTACACACATTTTTGCTAGAAAGAACTTAACTAGAACAACACAAAAAGTTCATGTTAGTGCCAAGTGGTCTAAGTTGTCGTACTGGATTGTAGTGATTTGGGTTTTGCTGGTTGGTTCAAGAACACAAATGTTGAAGGGAAGTAGACGTGCTTAGAACCTGGTGGTGTGGGACTTCCTGCCTGACCGTTACTACAGAAAGATGGTTTGGCCCAGGTAGCAGGGATCTTTGATGATGGATGTTGCCTTCATCCTGTAGGTACTACAGATGATGCGGAGGCACGTGCTCATGATGCATTGGGCAGAGTCCACAATATGCAATCTAAGATACTTTTAAGTTAACAGGGAAAGCACACAAGCCCCCACATCCCCAGCTGACCCTCTAATTTCAGTCTCTGAGGCTGTGTTCTGGGCATTCTTCAATACAGTAAACCCACGAAAGGCATCTGGTCCAGATAGTGTATCTGGCCAAGCAGCAAAGACCAAATGACTGGAGTTTATGGATATATTCAACCTCTAGCTTCCACATGCTTCAAAATGGCATCCATTTTACTGGTGCCCAAGAAGATCATGGTGACCTGCCTAAGTGACTATCATCCAGTAGTGCTTACATCAACTATAATGAAATGCTCGGAGAGGTTAGTTATGGTGTGAATCAACTCCAGTCTCACAATGACCTAAATCCATCTAGTCTGCATATCACCACAACAGGTCAGCAGTGAATGTGATTTCTTTGGCTGTTCGCTCTGCTCTGGGCCATCTGGGCAACAGGGACTCATAAAGTGCCTTTAAAAAGAACCCCCCCCCCCACCCTGGAAGTTTTCACCTTTTATTGTTTACAACATTGGATCACAGTGGATTTAATATGGCTTTTTTCTCCCCCCACACTGCTCAACAGACAAGGACTCTTTCGTGTCAAAGTTAAAACAGACCTCTACAAAGTGATCTAAATTAATTACAGATTTATAAAATGCAAAATAATTGATTGCATCAGTATTCACTCTCTTTAATATGACAAACCAAATCACCACTGGTGCAGCCAATTACTTTTAGAAGATACAGAATTAGTTAGAGATCTGGTTTTGGAGATCTGTGTGCAGTCAAGGTGTTTCAACTAATTGTAGTAAAAATACAGCTGTATGTGGAAGGTCCAACATACAGGTGAGTCAGTATCCTGGCAAAAACTACACTGGAGTCACTCCAAGCAACTCTGTGAAAAGGTTCTTGGAAAGCACAGGTCAGGAGATGAATACAAGAAAATTTCCAAGTCACTGAATATCCCTTGGAGTACAGTTAAGTCAATCATCAAGAAATGGAAAGATTATGGCACAGCTGTAAATCTGCCTAGAGCAGGCCACCCTCAAAAACTGAGTGAGTGTGCAAGAAGGGGACTAGTGAGGGAGGCCACAGAGACCAATAACAATTCTGGAGCAGTTGCAAGCTTCAGTGGCTGGGATGGGAGAGACTGCGCATACAACAACTGTTGTCCAGATGCTTCAATTGTCCCAGCTTTATGGGAGTATAGCAAAGAGAAAGCTACTGTTGGAAAAAAAACTCATGAAATCTCAGCTAGAGTTTAACAGAAGGCATGTGGGAGACTCTGAAGTTAGCCTGAAGATAAAACCAAAATTGAGCTTTTGGCCATCAGAATAAACACCATTTCAGGGAAATGTACAGGCAAAATACTGGGAAATCCTAGAGGAAAACCTGATGCAGTCTGCAAGAGAACTGCAGCTTGGGAGAAGACTTGTTTTCCAGCAAGATAATGACCCCAAGCATAATGCCAAAACTATACAGGAATGGCTTTAAAACAGCAAAGTTGATGTCCTGTAGTGGTCAAGTCAGAGTCCAGACCTCAATCCAATTGAGAATTTGTGGTAGGACTTGAAAAGGGCTGTTCACTCATGACCCCATGCAATCTGACAATCTGCAGTTTTGCAAAGAAGAATGGGGAAAAATTGCAGTGTCCAGATGTGCAAAGCTGATAGAGACCTACCCACACAGACTCAAGGCTATAATTGCTGCCAAAGGCTCATCTACTAAATACTGACTTGAAGAGGGTGAATAATTATGCAGTCAATTACTTTGTGGTTAATATTTGTAATAAATTTAGACCAACTTGTAGACATTTGTTTTCACTTTGACACAAAAGAGTCTTTACTGTTGATCAGTGTCAAAAAAAAATCAAATTAAATCCATTGTGATTTAATGTTGTAAAACAATTAAATATGAAAACATCTGGGGGGGGAAATACTTTTAATAGGCTCTGTATGTCTAACTACTGTTCACTGGCATTCAACACAATCATCCCATCCAATCTCATCATCAGAACTCGATCAATGAGGATTGGTAACAACAACAACTCCTGAATTATCATCAGCACGGGTACACCTCATGATTATGTGCTTAGCCCCCTGTTCTACTTCCTTTATACACATGACCGTGTAGCTAAACATAGCTCCAGTGTCACCTTCAAATCTGGCAGCGACACTATTCTTGGATGAATCAGAGGTGGCAATGAGATGGGACGTCTGGTTGAGTGGTGTTGCCACTTCCTCAGCATCAGAAAAACTAAAGAGCTGATTGCTGACTTCAGAAAGGAGCTGAAAATGAACATGCCCCAGTCTACACTGAGGAGAAAATGGTGGTGGAGACAGTCAGCAGCTTTATATTTCTGTGTGTAAACATATCCGATGACCTGTCCTGGACCCAGCACATAAAAGCAATCAGAAGGAAAAGTACAACAGCATCTTTACTTTCTTGGAAGGAGGTTAAGGAGGTTCATCTTGTTACAAACCCTCTTACAAACTTCTACAAATGCACTGTTGAAAGTATCCTTTCTTTCTTTTCAAATCTTTTTATTGTATATATAGGAAAAATAACATGAGTACATTGAAGTAACAACACCTAGTAACAATGCCTCAAAAAAAACCCATCATCTTAAAGATTGAAAACAAAATTTTGTGATAACAAAAAAAACCTACTGAGCAGAAAAGTGAGAAAAAAAAGAGAACCCATTAGGTGTACAACCCCGGAGCCATGCGTCATACAAAAAGCTTCTAAAAATAAACATCAAACCGCCAGCAAGAAAAGAAAACATACTAAAAGAATTTACAATTAGATCGTGGAAAAATTATATCAATTAACTCAAATGATAATAACGAGCAAATGAGCCCCATCTTTTCTCAAAATCAAATAAAGGTTCAAAGGTTCGACTTCTAATTTTCTCCAAACTAAGACATAGCATCACTTGAGAGAACCATTGTGACAAAATGGGAGCTGATGCATCCTCCCACTTCAACAAAATGGCCCTCCTAGATATCAATGTAACAAATGCAATAACATGTTGGTCAGACACAGAAATACCACGAATATTTTGAGGAACTACTCCAAAAGGCACAGTTGAAAGTATCCTGATTGCTTGCATCATGGACTGATACAGCAATTTGAATGACAGAAGGTATCATCCATTGGCAAAAATCCTCACTGTCCAGGAGATGTCATCTTCTTCTCGGATGCCTGAAGCGGCAAACCACCAGGTTCAAGAACAGCTACTTCCCTTCAACCATTCAGTTCTTGAAACAATCGGCACAATCCTAATCACCACAGTTTAGCAACACTATGATCACTTTGCACTAAAATAGACCTCACTTTTTTTTGTCCTAATTATGTTCTTCCTTGCAAAAATTGTACATAATTTATGTTTTTCTTGTGAATGCTAATTATATGATACTATGTGCCCTTTTTAGAGTGAGAGAGAGTGAGCAAGAGTGATGTTATTAAATTTATTGTTATAATCTGAGGGCTGCAACATGTCTAGATGAAAGATGAGGCACTGTTTCATGAGCTTATGTTGCATCAATAGAGAAATGAACGAGTGAAAATGGAACAAAGTATAAAAGGGACAAAACACTGGAAAGCTCAGGGTCACCAATTACTGCATAGAATCAGTGCTTAGGCTGTATAATATCAAAGTTCAAATGTGTTAAACACTAAACTAGCAATAATGAATAATGGCTGATATTACAAGATGCTAAAATTACAACCCAGAAGATCCTCTTTTAATCCATTAATAGGAGGCCCAGTTGAAAAGTTATTATTAGTATATGGTATTTGGTTCACCCGAAGCTGCATTACATCAGTTGTAATTCTGTAATATGCATATTGAACATTAACATTCTGATGTCTCAGGAACTTGTTGGAACCATGCTCTCTGATACAGTTGGAAGAAAATCTGCCTACCTTCTCTGGTTTGGTTTGTGGCTCCAGGTCAAGGTGGTTGACTCTTAATGTTACATGAAAAAGCTGAGAATGGGCAATAAATGACCTCTGTGCAAAGACTTATTTATCCCATGAATAGACAAAAAAATGCCAATTCTCCCCATCACGACGGCTAAACTCAAACAGCTGTAGAGTAAGGAAGATGAAAGGCATCTGTTTTTATTAAAATGTGAAATTCTCCCCTACCGAAAGCTAACAGTTAAATTTGTGTTCTAAATTTAAGATCTGCCAATCAAGAATACGGGGCTAAAAACAGAATATGGCATTAAACTTGAGATTATCCGTTACCTCATATAGCAGGTATATGTCGCATACTGTCCCTACAAAAATCCAATTTTCCAATTCTGCATACAAGCTTGATATTTTGGAACAAAAGCAAGCATTAAACTTGGGCTTTAAAAAGAACCTTTGACTGCATCCAAGGGCATTCAAATGCCCAATATTCTGACATTCAATCCCTCTCACTGATCTAATGGTCCTGTACTGAAGTCCATGAAAATACCTTTCAGCCCATCAGAGAGGCCATCACACTGAAGCAATTAAACAATATTATTTGAGTCAAAAATAACAAGACCCATTGGAAAAAAATGATGATTACCCATTAAATGGAACATGTTTCTTAGATTTAGACCATAGCCCTTGTACTTCACATGAAGATGGTTCTAATTACTTAATTCTCTAGTATAACATGAACGCTGTCATTACAGCTGCCTTTAAGATAACCTATTCTCCTTCGCTGGGTTTTCTAAGATAATTCCTTGTGCATCTTGTCTATTTTACAATGAAGAGCAGCAATCATTTCTCCTAAAATATATTGAAAACAAAAATAGGGTGTCAGGGTGTCAAATATGGGGTTCTTTATCAATCTACTTTTGACTGACCTCCAAAATGAGCTGCTGCTCACATATTTTGATTGCTATGTGCCGTTTCCTATGACGTGGGTAATCAAGGTCTTTCCATGACCTAGATTGTTCTTGGCAAATTTTTCTGCAGAAGCGCCCTTCTGGGCAGTGTCTTTACAAGACGGGTGACCCTATCCACTATCAATACTCTTCAGAGATTGTCTGCCTGGCATCAGTGGGCGTATAACCAGGACTTGTGATATGCACCAGTTGCTCATACAACCATCGACCACCTGCTCCCATGGCTTCATGTGACCGTGACTGGGGGGGCTAAGCAAGTGCTGCACCTTGTACAAGGGTGACCTGCAGGCTAGAGGAGGGAAGCAGCACATCACACTTCCTTTGGTAGAGACACATCTCCATCCCACCACCCTTCATTTACTTCACCAGAACCAAAAACAGAACTGTTTTCTGATACACCACATTAACCCTTATTTACGTTACCTCTCTCCACATCCTCCAATCTCCACTGAACTCTCCTTCAACATCGCTGACCTTTCCTCCACCAGACTGGCCAGATTGGTTGAGAGCCAGTAACAATAATTTCAAAGAGAATAAGCAAATATTAAAATAGTTCCCTTCAGCACTTGCAAAAAACTTAACCTAGTGGATGAAATGGTCCTCTCCAAGGTCAATAGGCATGGTGTAACCAGGCTGGAGAAGTTAGCTTTTCCTGAAGCGGTTATCATTTTGTGGCAGAGGTAAGGGTGAAGGGTGTGTTGAAATCACTCTAGGTTAGTCCTGTCCTGCTGCCAACATTCTGACCAAAGAACACTGTAAAACCTGATACTAGTTTTTCACTCTGCATGAATGATTAGTGAGAAAATGTTTCACCGTCAGCCACTGACAATTCTTCAGATACCTCAGATACCTCTTATAACCTAACTGTCATTAGATAGTTACTTGGATTTTTAGTTTTGTTTTCTTATTATTGATTGCCCAGAACAAGTTTGTAAAGGGGAACACAATGTGCTTTCTTTGTAAATTTGACCTTGATTAAGGTCCAAATTTTGTCAGTCCCTAGTTTCCTTAAGCAGGTCACCGTGTGCTGCATTCTTGAGATTCATCAGGGTTTATGTCACCCTACTGCCATCAGTATGAATTTATTTAGAGGATTTCTGTTTGCGCATCTGTACATTAGTATTAGTCTAAAATAGAATATCAGGAATTGAGCAAACTGTACGCTAAAGAGCTAAAAAAAAAACCATTTTACAAGCATCCAGACTTGTAAATGTAGTCTACAAGACCATGCATCTTTGCAACAAAGTGACCTGAACTGTATTATCCTTACGGAGGGTCTCTGGACTCAGAATCTTGGATTTGTACAGCATGGAAAAAGGCCCTTTGGGTCAATGCCATCCATTATGCCTACCTATACTGATCTCACTTGTCTGCATTAGTTCTATATCCCCCTATGTTCTCTCATTCTTCTTTTTAACTCAGTTTTTTTTTTAAAAAGTCCTAGTCTAATTGCTGGCCCATTTGAAATAAGCTATGAGGATAGATTGCTGGAGTATTTGATATAAATGTTACAAAGGTGGGGAGATGGTTTGTAGGGATTTCAAAGATGCCGATGATTACAACAGAGTGTTTTATCCTTCATCAGAAGTTTGACAATATCAAGAATTTGGTTTTTACCTCTTCCACAATGATTCAACAAAAGGAATGAAAGGAGTGGATGGTGCCTATACCCAAGCATCTAACAGTCACTGAAACTTACTACTAAAATGACTACTTCAAAATATTATTTTACTAAGGGACTCTCAGAACAAAATTCGTATAATGCATTGAAAATTAAATGGTGAATTTTTGGTTGTGTAATTTTACCAACCTGCAAGGGAGAAGAATATATAAAAGAAAAATCCACTTACGAATTTGTTCCACTAATTTAAGCATTACCCCTCCAACATGAAAGTCTCCTGTTACTCTCAGCTGAAACTCCAATGGCAAATCTTCACTTGGTTGATCCACCTGGACATTAAGCTCCCATGAAGTGGTTCCATAATCATTAGATGATGTCATCTTGCCAGGACACAGTTGCAGCTCTAGCAATGAAAAATAATGCAAAATGTACAAACCATGAGTTTTCACATAGCCTAATACTTGAAAATAGTTTGCACTGTCTTGTTCAAAGTTCTTGCTATAACCATTTCATTTTAAGAGATAATCATAACTTACTTTAGAATCTTTATCTTAATTTACATCAATTTACTTTTTAATTATTTTTAAAGTTAAAGTAAATCCACTTATCAAAAAGATTTTCTTTTGCAACGCAACATCTTTGTTATAGAGACATCTTAACTTTCATATGCAGTAATTGGTAATGAAGCAGAACACCAGACTTCATCCTAGTGCCAGATCTGCTAACCCCAGATTCAATTTGTCACCAAAGCTGAATTTGAAGGTAACAATAATAGTGCAGTCTATGGAATCCCAAACCCTATTCATAATCATAATTTATTATACCCTACAGTAACTGTGTTTCCTGTGTGTGTGAGAACATTAATTGAAGGATTGACAGGGCCGACCTGCACTTTGATGCTCTATTAAATAACCATTCTCTCAATCCCTGTGCTCATGCACATTGAATAATTCATTATGATCATTCTATGCGAAATTAACAGTTTCTGTGGGGGGGGGGGACTTTTTAAATCAGCATCTGACCCTTCCACCAATAAAGAACTAATCAAATACGATGAAATAACTTTGTTTACTCCCACCTCACCATTCCTGCACTTTCTTCAATAATTACTTATACGGAACTACTCAGAGGTGGCACAGTAGCTTAGCAATGACGGTAACGGTTTAGAGTGCCAACGATCCAGCTCAATTCCCCAGCTGTTATTAAGGAGTTTGTATGTTCTTCCCATGACTGCAGGGGCCTCCTCCAGGTGCTATATTTTCCTTACACATTCTAAGATCTACAAGCTAGAGTTACAAGTTGAGGGCTGCCCCAGCACATTCTCCAACAGTGTTGGTCGTTGTCACAAACAATGCCGTTCACTGTATGTTTCAATGAACATGTGACAAATAAAGCTAATCTTTTAATCTTTAATGTTTATCTCTATGCTGAGGTGAGTGAGTCACCTCCCAGCAACCTTTCTACTTCGACGAAGCACCAAATAGGAGTGTGATGGAATACTCTCCACTTGTCTGGATCATTGCAACACCAACTCTCAAGGTGCTCAACACAATTCAGGATAAAGAAGCCTACTTGATTGTTACCCCATCAAGCACACCAAACAGTCATACTCTCTACCATCAATGCACACTGCCTGCAGCTTATACCATCTACAAAATACATTGCATTTACTGACCTAGGCTACTCCTCTACACGTCCCAAAGCAACAGCCCCTATCATCAAGGACTACTGCAGCAGGTTCACAGGCACCCCAATTGCTCACCACCATAACTTGAAAATTCATCTTTGCTCCTCCATCATCACTGGCTCCAAACCCTGGAAATTCCTTCCAACAGCGATATGCGAGTACCTTTTCCAGAAGAACTACAGTGACTCAAGAAGTAGCTCACACAACAGCAATTATGGAAAGCAGTAAGTGGCAGCCCTACATACTATGTCCAATCCCAAAAAGTGATTTTTTTAAAAGATACAAGAAATGCAAAAAAAACCGTAATCTCTTGATTTCAATCTGAGTTCATGCATGAAGAGTTGACAAACTTATTTCTTTCTTCTTCATTAATCTTTTTATTGATTAAAAAACATACGTTTGTAGATACAATCAAGAGGAGAATTAGTTCAAATATATACATCAGTAACCAGAATTAAAATAGACACTGTCATAATCGTAGATATTGTTAAACTAGTATAAAATATATAATAAAAAAAAGAAAATAACAATTCTCCTCTTACCAGTTAAAAGGAGAAAGGAAAAAAAATTGGGTTTTAAATAGAAAGGGGAAAAAACCCATCACACTATAGAAAACAAAACAGAACAAACGAAACAAACAAAAAATAGGGACTGAGCAGTCTATTTTGAGGACACAGCCAAAAAAAAGGAGAGAAAAACTTTCTGATCAAATCTAAAACCTCAAAAAAAAACTTGGAAGAGTAATAAATCAAATTAAATGAAAATATTGGATAAAAGGTCGCCATATTTGTTCAAATTTAAAGGATGTATCAAATGTCTGACTTCTTATTTTCTCTAAACTTACACAGGACATAATGGAGGAAAACCAATAAAAGACCGTAGGTGGATTAGAATCCTTCCACTTCAATAAAATGGCTCTCTTAGCCAGTAAGGTCGAAAAGGCTATCATACGTTGAGCGGAAACAGGAATATTTCCTGCTTCCGATGGGATAATCCCAAAAATTGCCGTAAACAAGTGAGGTTGTAGATCCAAATCCAAAACTCTTGATAGTGTTTTAAAAACATCTCTCCAAAAGTTATCTAGCTTTATACAAGACCAATACATATGAGTTAAAGTGGCCAACTGAGTATTACATCTGTCACAAATAGGATTAATATTGGAGAAAACACACGCTAGTTTATCCTTTGACATATGGGCCCAGTGCACTACCTTGAACTGTAGCAAGGAATGACAGGCACAAATAGATGAGGTGTTAATCGAATTAAAAATTTTACTCCATTGATTATCTGAAAATGACTCTTGAAGTTCCAATTCCCAAGCGCGTTTAATTTTAACATTAGATATCATTCGTAAGCTCAGTAACAGTTTCTAGATTATAGCCATCAACCCTGTTTGAAATGGTTTAAACTGAAAGAGAACATCTATCATATTAGGTGGATAAGCAGAAGGGTAATTTGGTAACAAACCACGTAAAAAATTCCTAATTTTTAAATATCTAAAAAAGTGTACATTAGATAAATCATATTCATCCACTGAGAAAAAACTTTTTTTCTAGCATTTCTGCAATGCATTGATTTTGACTTTTCCCTGAGAGTCAAGCATCTATAATGTTCAGCCCTATACGTTTTCACACCTGACATGACCCACCTCTGCCCTCATTGAGAATTAATGAGTGGCCAACTTCTCTACACTAATAAACGATTGGAGGGGTGTGGTGGCCAAGTGGCAGAAGAACAGGACAGGTAGCCCACAAGAGAGGGGAATCATGGCAAAAGTTGTATTACTTCTCACAGAGAGAGCATAGACATCAATTTGAATTTTTAAGAGAAGCTGCTTGAAGTATCAAAATACGCATAATAATTTGGAAGATGGTTTCAAGTCACTGGCCATGTATTAAAAGCATCACAGGCTTGAATGGTTATCATCCCAGATTCTTCCAGGTTTAAAGATTTATGTAGTATGTATACAATTGAGGGAAACAGTGCTCATGAAAAAGGAGTGTGCTAACTTAAAACAGCACCACATCCCTTTCCATAATAAGAACCATTTTAATTTCCTTAGTCTTTACATGACTTTGTTACACAGTCCCTCAGATTTGAGAGGGGTTTACGCTCATGACAGATCACATTTAATGATTTTTGGATGCAAAATCTGAGTGATCAACTTGGATCACCCAGTTTCCTCTTCATTCTTGAGGTAACCAGCTGCAGGTTCACCTGTGACTAGTATGTTGGGCACATTGATAAATGGCGCAAGTTATGTGATGCTTTGCAATCCATGTGCTGCTGTGATCATGCATTTTTCATAGCAGTCATTTCAAATCAGTATAACTCCCACTCCATAATCTTGTCTGAATAATTTGCTCTTATTAGGTCATCTTGAGATACCTCTGAAAGATTATAGGTGCAGATGGACAGAAGCTAGGGTCTGCAGCAGCACGCCTAGATGTAAAGCAAGGATGTAATGCTGAGGCTTTTTAAGGCACTGGTGAGACTCCACTTGGAGTACTGTTAGCAGTTTTGGACCCCCTTATTTAAGAAAGGACGTGCTCACATTGTGAAGGAAGCTGTGAACACAGCCAGAGATGGAGGAGCTTTATTGCTGCCCTAAATGCCAGTGGTGTTACAGGTTTAAAAAAAGGGTGACATTGGAGAGGGTTCAGAGGAGGTTCATGAGGATGATTCCAGGAATGAAAGGCATATCAAATGAGGAATGATTGAGGGCTCTGGACCTTTACTCACAGGAATTTAGAAGAACGAGGGAGGGGTATCTAATTGAAACCTATTGAATGTTGAAAGGACTGGAGAGTGGATATGGAGAGGACATTTCCTATGGTGGTGGGAAGAAGCGTCTAGGACTAGAGCGCACAGCCTCAAAATACAGGGATCTCCATTTAGAATAGAGATGAAGAATTTCTTTAGTCAGAGTGTGGCGAATCCATGGAATTCATTGCCACAGGCAGCTGTGGAGGCCAGGTCATTAGGTGCATTTAAGGTGGAGGTTGATGGGTTCTTGATTAGTCAGGGCGTGAAAGGTTACAGGAAGAAGGAGGAAAATGGTGTCGAGAGGGAAATGGATCAGCCATGATGAAATTGTGCAGCAGGCTCAATGGGCTGCATGTCCTAATTCTGCTCTGATGTTTTGTGGTCTTATGGCCTGAACGGAGAGCTGGTGTCATTGTAAATTGCAACCGCTTATCTATTGATTTGCATCTGTGATTCATTTTACAGACTCATTACTGGACTGCATTAAAAAAAGTTGTTTCTTTTTCCCCCTCCCTCAGAGGTACTCAAAGGTTCAAAGGTCCAATGTAATGTCAGAAATGTATATAATATACATCCTAAAATGCTTTTTCTTCGCAAACATTTGGCTATGAACTGAACAATACACACTCTTCAAACGTGTATTATTTGTGCACATATAGGCAGCAAAACGCACAATGCTCACTGACAAGAAGCAACTCCTAAGCCCTATGTAATCCAACTTTAAAAGCCGCATCCTTATTATGCTTCTTTCAAGATGTTGCCTTGCCACATTGCACCCATTTCCAGCATTACAAAGTCTGCAAACTTTAGAGCCTCAAGTTCAGATCCTTTCAACAAGCTCCCACCTCTGACATCAATATTATCAGCCACCTTCATGGGGGGGGGGGTGCAGTACGGCCAGGGATTTAAAGAGAGTTCCACATTTCTTCTTTACAAACCCTCCTCTTCAAATACTCTGTTTAAAATGGAAATCTGAAATTAAAACAGAAAATGCTAAAAACACTCAGTAGGTCAGGCAGCATCTGCAGATATAGAATTAGCATTTTAGGTCCAAGACCCATTCACCGACATGTTTCCCTCTCCACTGAAGCAGCCCGATCTGTGAAGTGTTTCCAGCATTTTATGCTTTCACCTCTATTTTGATCCGCTCTTTAACCCAGGCTTGTGTCACTTATGTTAAATATCTCACTCTGACTCATTTCAACTCTTTGAAAAACAACCTGTTCATAAAGCTTGAAAGGTAGAACACAACATACAAGTCTGGAGATAAGAGACTGCAAACGCTGGATGAACCCAGCAGGACATGCATAACCTATAGTGGAAAATTTCAAGTCAAGACTCTTCATCTGGACTGAAACAAGGGAAACAGGGAAGGGTTAGAGCTAGAGCTGGCAGGGAGTAGGTAGACACAGGTGAATGGGGAGGCATTTTAGGTTTAAGTGATAAAGGGTGATGATGGAATTTGCTAGACAAATGTGGAGCACAGAATAATGGGAGGGAGGTGGTTAAGAACTGAGGAAGAGGTGGAGGGGAAAGAAATGTGGTGATAGGGATTGTGTAGTTCAGGGAAGGGACAGAAAAGGGACAAAGGCAAAAAAGTAGTAACAACATAAAATTAGACCATCATCCCTTGATAAATCAATGTAAATAAGGCAGAAGACTAAGCAAAGAATTAGATACGAATTTACAAAAGTCTGCTGTCCAAAAATGCAAACAGCGCCGTCCACAATGAGAGAATCTGGTTGTCTCACATTCCTAGTGATCAACTTGAAGGAAACCCGGCAATGTAAACTGAACTTTGATACCACCTGCCAAGCAAGAGTGCTAGCTTCTGAACAAGTGATTACATGTGGGGGACAAAACAAAACTCAGCCCACAAAAATACTCCGCTCTAAAATATTACAGACTATTAAAAGGCGGGGGAAAACAATGGCTCTATTGAACAAGCAAATACAGTACACGAAGGGCGTTCGTTGATAACGATTTGCGAGGAAGGGTCGATGAAAGCGAGGCGCCAATAGAACAAAATAAACGCGAGAGAAAGAACAGACGGAATTCAAAAAGAGATAATATTGAGGACTATTCCCAGACAGAAATGGTATTTAGTCCGCAATAGGAAAGTGAGATGAAATCCTTTCTACAAGGTTGTAACATGTGATAAAACCACAGCAAAACCTTGCGGGTGGCGGGGGTGCTACTAAGGAGGGAAGGAGATCCCGGGCCGTTTGTGTCTCGTATTTGTCCGGCAGTCATCCCTATCCCCCGCGCCCGTCACTCATTTTTATAGCGAGACGATGTTGTCTTCCTTCGGCTAAAGGTTACTGCTTTTGCGCACTCAACAAGTAAACTCACCTTTAGAATGTTGATAAAGAAAAAAAATCCCGCGACGTTCAATTAAAACATTCCTTCGGTTGAATTTGGGGGGAAAATAGACGCAATACTGGAAAAGTCCCGTTTCCAGTCAGAGTTGCATTCTGACCTACCACCAGCACTACACCCGTCGCCAAAGTTCAAGATAAAATGCAAGGTGAAGGGTGAGATTTCAAACAATCCCCCTCAAGGCAGAGATTTCCACTTCCTGCCAGCCAGGTAATACTTTATTCAAATCCCGGAACTTCTTAATTTATTGCCGAGCTGCAGACTGATGTGGAGATTAACAGTTCCCTTGCCCTGATTTGATATCAGGTTAACTCTCAACCCCACATGCTCTGCATTTGGCGCTGGGAATTTTTGGGTCACGCTCTCCACCTTCTGCAGACTGGCGAGTAACTACGGGGAGTCGCAGGTACACTCACTGTAAGCAAAACCTTCCAAGCAGCACTGGACAACGTAACAAAATAGACGAGGCATTGTTTCATTTGCTAAGCTATCAAACCTTTACAGCCGTACACATGAAGGAATACATTCTTTATTAAATCATTAGCACTGAACATGTGAATATTTGCCTAATCGTATTTACCTGAACAAGTGGGGTTAAATTGAAATTAATCTTATATTTGCAATTTCAAATTTATAGTCCTAGCGTATAACCCATTAGACTCGATTTGCCTCACCCGGACCTCACTTAAAACCAATACCTCCGGTTCGCCTTGTCCACAAGCGGAGAACCGACCTCATCTGCCCTCCCCATCCCAAATTTCAGCGAAAGCACCCAAAAAGTTCTGGTTGACGGTAAATTCAGGGGTGGGATTTCGCCAGGGGCAAATCTGTAAGTGATTGTCGTCAATTTTTAATATTGTCTGACATTTGGATATTTTAAAAATCTTAAAATTCATATACTTAAAATAGGAGAGAGAATTTGAAAATAAGGAAAAGTACAAAACAATTAAACATGATTCAAGGAATGTAAGAGATTCCATCTTTAACCAAGGTTTATCTCACCTGTGCAAATAACTCGCTCTTTGGCGCAGCTCAACTATTTGAAAAATGACCTGCTTTTTCAGTTTGAAAGGTTGAACACAAAGATAAGAGACTGCAGCTATTGGAAATCTGGAGCAACACACAAAAAGAGCTGCAGAAACTTAGCAAGTCAGGCAACATCAATGGAAGGAAATGAACAGCCAATGTTTTCTGGCAGTTTTCATCAGGACAGGAGTGAAAAGCCAGGATAAAAGGGTGGAGGGAGAGGTAGGAGACAGGTGGTAGATGAATCCTAGGTGTTGGGAGATCTTAAAATGAGGTAACTTTGCCACCCAAAGTTTTGCCCCAAAATATGCATTTAAATCTATGAGGATTTGTATCCTGTGCCAGATCCCAAGAAATCAATTTCCCAGCATAATACCAGGGAATCCCAGCTCAGCACTGTATCTGGATACTGTGCAGACTTTAGTGATGGAGTAGGGATACATCATGTCCTTGCTACCAAGGAAGTACCCTTTATTATAAACACAAAATCATCTGCAGATGCTGGGGTCAAAGCAACCCTCACAACACGCTGGAGGAACTCAGCAGGTCGGGCAGCATCCGTGGAAATGATCAGTCAATGTTTCGGGCCGGAACCCTTCATCAGGACTGAAGAGGGAAGGGGCAGAGGTCCTATAAAGAAGGTGAGGGAGTCTAGGTAGTCTCCAGCCCCTTGGTATGAACATAGAATTCTCCAACTTCCGGTAATTCCCTCCCCCTCCCTTCCCCTATCCCTATTTCACTCTGCCCCCTCTCCCAGCTGCCTATCACCTCCCTCATGGTTCTGCCTCCTTCTACTACCCATTGTTTTCCCCTATTCCTTCTTCACCTTTCCTGCCTATCACCTCCCTGCTTCCCCTCCCCCACCCCACCCCTTTATCTTTCCCCTTACTGGTTTTTCACCTGGTGCCTACCAGCCTTCTCCTTCCCACCCTCCCCCCACCTTCTTTATAGGGCCTCTGCCCCTTCCCTCTTCAGCCCTGACGAAGGGTTCCGGCCCAAAACGTTGACTCATCGTTTCCACGGATGTTGCCCGACCTGCTGAGTTCTTCCTTTATTATAACCCCTAACCTTGGATTGAAGCACCAGTCTAGAACATTGAGCACTACAGCACAGTACAGGCCCTACAGCCCACGAAGTTATGCTAACCTTTTAACCTACTCGAAGATCACTCTAAGGTTAGCAAGGGACAAAATTGGTCCGCGGGAAGATCATCTATGCATGTAGCTGAATGAAGATCTTAAATTGATTTTTATTTGCAATGTTATCTACTTGGGAGGTGGACACAGAGTTTATGGAAGTAAGGCAAAGTAGCAGTGAGGTCATGGACCATATCCAGATTACAGGGGATGAGGTGTTTGTTGTTTTGAGGCATAGTAGGGTGGATAAATTCCCAGGGCATGACAAGGTGTTTCTTGGAACCTGTGGGAGTCTAATGCAGAAATTGCAGGGGATCTGAATAGATATTTATAATGTCCTCATACATGGGTAAGGTGCTGGAGGATTGGAGGATAGCTAATAGAAACATAGAAAACCTACAGCACAATACAGGCACTTCGGCCCACAAAGCTGTGCCAAACATGTCCTTACCTTAGAACTACCTAGGCTTACCCATAGCCCTCTATTTTTCTAAGCTCCATGCATCCATCCAGGAGTCTCTGAAAATACCCTATCATTTCCGCCTCCACCACCGCTGCTGGCAGCCCATTCCACACACTCACCACTCTCTGCGTTTTAAAAAAAAACTTACCCCTGACATCTCCAAGCACCTCAAAACTATACCCTCTTGTGCTAGCCATTTCAGCCCTGGGAAAAAGCCTTTGACTATCCAAACGATCAATGCCTCTCATTATCTTGTATACCTCTATCAGGTCATCTCTTATCCTCCATCGTTCCAAGGAGAAAAGGCCGAGTTCACTCAACCTATTCTTATAAGGCATGCTCCTCAATCCAGGCCACATACTTGTAAATCTCCTCTGCACCTTTCTATAGTTTCCATGTCTTTCCTGTAGTGAGGTGACCAGAATTGAGCACAGTACTCCAAGTGGGGTCTGACCAGAGTCCTTTCTGGCTGCAACATTACCTCTTGGCTCTTAAACTCAATCCCACGATTGATGAAGACCAATGCACTGTATGCCTTCTTAACCATAGAGTCAAGCTGCGTAGCAGCTTTGAGTGTCCTATGGACACGGACCCCAAGATCCCTCTGATCCTTAACACTGCCAGGACTCTTGCCATTAATGCTATATTCTGCTATCATACTTGACCTACCAAAATGAACCACCTCACACTTATCTGGGTTGAACTCCATCTGCCACTTCTCAGCCCAGTTTTGCACCCTATCAATGTCCCGCTGTAACCTCTGAGAGCCCTCCACACTATCCACAACACCCCCAACCTTTATGCCATCAGCAAATTTGCCAACCCATCCTTCCACTTCCTCATCCAGGTCATTTATAAAAATCACAAAGTGTAGCGGTCCTAGAACAGATCCCTGAGGCACACCACTGGTCACTGGCCTCCATGCAGAATATGACCCATCTACAATGACTCTTTGCCTTCTGTGGGCAAGCCAGTTCTGGATCCACAAAGCAATGTCCCCTTGGATCTCATGCCTCCTTACTTTCTCAACAAGCCATGTACCTTATCAAATGCCTTGCTAAAATCCATATACACTACATCTATGGCTCTACCTTCATCAATGTGTTTAGTCACATCCTCAAAAAATTCAATCAGGTTCGTAAGGTATGACCTGCCTTTCACAAAGCGATGCTGACTATTCCTAATCATATTATGCCTCTCCAAGTGTTCATAACTCCTGCCTCTCAGGATCTTCTCCATTAACTTGCCAACCACTGAAATAAGACTCACTGGTCTATAATTTCCTGGGAAGCTATCCCTACTCCCTTTCTTAAATAAGGGAACAACATCTGCATCCCTCCAATTCTCCGGAACCTCTCCCATCTTCATTGATGATGCAAAGATTGTCGCCAGAGGCTCAGCAATCTCCTTCCTCACTTCCCACAGTAGCCTGGGATACATCTCGTCCAGTCCCTGTAACTTATCCAACTTGATGCTTTCTAAAAGCTCCATCACATCCTCTTCCTTAATATCTACATGCTCAAGCTTTTCAGTCCGCTGCAAGTCATCCCTACAATCACCAAGATCCTTTTCCATAGTGAATGCGGGAGCAAAGTATTCATTACTGAATGGCAGTGCAGGCTCGAAGGGCCGGATAGCCTACTCCTGTACCTATTTTCTATGTTTTTATGTTTCTATGTTTCTATTAAGTACCTCTGCCATCTCCTCAGGTTCCACACACACTCTTCCGCTGTCACACTTGATTGGTCCTTTTCTCTCACGTCTTATCCCCTTGCTCTTAACATGTTTATAGAATGCCTTGGTGTTTTCCTTAATCCTGTCACCAAGGCCTTCTCATGGCCCCTTCTGGCTCTCCTAATTTCATTCTTAAGCTCCATCCTGCTAGCTTTATAATCTTCTAGAACTCTATCATAACTAGTTTTTTGAATCTTTTGTAAGCTCTTCTTTTCGTCTTGACTAGATTTATAACAGCCTTTGTACACCACAGTTCCTGTACTGTACCATCCTTTCCCTGTCTCACTGGAATGTATCTACTCAGAAAACCACGCAAATATCCCCTGAACATTTGCCACATTTCTTCCATACATTTCCCTGAGAATATCGGTTTCCAATTTATGCTTCCAAGTTCCTGCTTGATAGCCTCATATTTCCCCTTACTCCAATTAAACGTTTCCCTAACTTGTCTGTTCCCATCCCTCTCCAATGCTATGGTAAAGGAGATAGAATTGTGATCACTATCTCCAAAATGCTCTCCCACTGAGAGATATGACACCTGACCAGGTTCATTTCCCAATACCAGATCAAGTACAGCCTCTTCTCTTGTGGGCTTATCTACACATTGTGTCAAGAAACCTTCCTGAACACACCTACCAAACTCTACCCCATCTAAACCCCTCACTCTAGGGAGATGCCAATCAATATTTGGAAAATTAAAATCTCCCACCACAACAACACTATTATTATTACTTCTTTCCAGAATCTGTCTCTCTAACTGCTCCTCAACGTCCTTGTTACTATTGGGTGGTCTATAAAAAACACCCAGTAGAGTTATGGACCCATTTCTGTTCCTAACTTCCATCCAGAGACTCGGTAGACAACCCCTCCATGACTTCCTCCTTTTCTGCAGCTGTTGTTGTACTGTTGTTTAAGAAAGGCTCTAAGAATAAGCTGGAAAATTACAGGCTAGTGAGCCTGTCATTAGTAGAGGGTAAGTTATTGGAAGGTATTCTAAGGGACCAGATGTATAAGTATTTGGATAGACAGGGACTGATTAAGGATAGTCTACATGGCTTTGTGCGTGGTAGGCTGTGTCTAACCAATCTGATGGAGTTTTTCGAGGAAGTTACCAGAAAAGTTGGTGAAGGCAAGGCAGTGGATGTTGTCCACCTGGACTTCAGGAAGATTTTTGACAAGAACCTGCTTGGGAGGTTGGTCAAGAAGGTCAGTCGCTTGGCATTCAAGATGAGATAGTAAATTAAATTAAATATTGGCTTCGTGGGACAAGCCAGAGCGTAGTATTAGATGGTTGCCTCTCAGACTGAAGGCCTGTGACTAACGGTGTGCCAGTGGGATTGGTGCTGGCTGCTACATTTTGTAACTCCAAAACATAAAGGCTAATTGAAAGGAAACCAAGGAACCGGGAGTCTTGTGATCTTTCATTTTTACGTTAAGTGAGGTGCGCACTTATCACGTGGTACTGTCTTGACGTATCCAATGCACATATTTTTACATATAATCTGTGGTGAATTATTTAAACAAATAAGGAATGCCTACTCGAACAACTATTTACGATATTACTCAAATATTAAGTAAACAACACTCCTTCTTGCTAAGCTATAAACTCCAGCTCAATATAGAATGCATCTCAACTGCATATATACATAGTATACTGTACAATACAACTACTATGTACAGATACCGCAGCGTAGTCAATTTTAAGTTGACCCATTCAGGCCTGAAGATTTAATCACTGTGGAGGCTTTCTCACTCTTGTGGCATAATGCCTTTCCTGATGGGGTGATTACTCTGCTTGGCAGGTGAGACTTGTGGCTGCGAAACAATCTTAGGTTCTGGGGCCTCCTCTGTGGTGGCTGTAGGAGTTGACTCTGAGACAACAGAAAGTGATTCTGACAGCTCTGAAAACCTTTCTTCTGGGTGTATGGATCATAATATGTGAGTACAGTGTCTGATGCCACAATTTCCTTTGCCTTTTGGAAAGCCACCTCACACAGCTTTGTCCATTGCCATTTCTTCCCAACCTGTAGTTGTGAGTTCAAGGGGTGGAGCACAGTAGCCAGCTTTGGCAGGAACCTGTGATAAGAATTGACAGATCCTAAAAAGGATCCCAACTGTAACACGGTCTTTGGCTTTGGAGCATCCACTACTTCTTGCATCTTCTCAGCACACTTGTGTAATCCTTGTGCATCGATGGTGTGACCACAGTAAGTGATACTTCGTTTAAAGAATTCACACTTGTTGCATCATGCTCTGAGCCACAATCTTCTGATCTTTTTAACACTTTCTTGAGATTTTGGAGATGTTCCTTGCCATCCTTACTGGTAACAGTTGTATGACCCAGGTAACACTGAGTGTCTGGGCAGCCTTGCAGCACCTGGTCCGTAGCTCTCTGCCAGAGTGCAGATGCAGATGCTACTCTGACAATAAGCCTATTGTAGTGATAAAGCCCTTTGTGAATGTTTATGGTGAGAAACACTTTGGGCTCTTCTTCCATCTTCTGTCCCCTTTGATGAAGTGCTTTCCTCCAGAATGGTTTTCAAAGATATCCTCTATCCTGAGCAGAGGGTATTGATCTACTTTCAGTTCGAGGTTGTTGGTGACTCTTAAATCACCACAGATCCTGACAGACCCATCAATCTTGGTTACAGGGACCACTGACGTTGCCCACGGGTTCCACTCAACCTTGGAAGGAATGAGCAATCTTCTAATATTACTCAAATATTAAATACACAACACTGGGAACATTGTTGTTTGTCATCTATGTCAGCAATCTGGATGATAATGTAGAAAACTGGATCAGCAAATTTGCATATGGCACAAAGATTGGGGATATAGTGTACAGTGAGGAAGGCTTTCAGAACGGGATCTGGACCAGCTGGAAAACTGGTGTGCAAAGGTGAAATTTACTGCAGACATTGTGAGGTGTTGCACTTTGGAAGGACAAACCAGGGTAGGTCTTACACAGTGAGTAGTAGGGCACCGAAGAGTGCAGTAGAACAGAGAGATCTACGAATACCAATTGATAATTCCTTGAAACTGCTGTCATGGGTAGGTAGGTTCATAAAGAAAGCTTTTGGCATATTGGCCTTCATAAATCAAAAGTATTGAGTACAGGAGTTGAGTTGCTATGTTGAAGTTGTATAAAACATCGGTGAGGCCTAATTTGGAGTATTGTGTACATTTTTGGTCACCTACCTGCGGGAAAGATGTCAATAAGATTGAAAGAATGCAGAGAAAATTTACAATGATGTTGACAGATCTTGAGGCCCTGATTTATAGGGAAAGGTTGAATAGGTTAGAACTTTATTTCCTAGAATGTAGAAGATTGAGTGGGCAGTTCATAGAGGTATTCCAAATTATGAGGGATAAAGATAGTGTCAATGCAAGCAGGCTTTTTCAACTGAGGTTGGGCAAGACTAGAACCAGAGGTCATAGGTTAAAGGTGAAAGGTGAAATCTTTAAGGGAAACGTGGGGAAACTTTTCACTCAGAGGGAGGTGAGAGTGCAGAATGAACTTCGGTGATGGATGTGGGATAGATTTTAATATTTAAGAGAAATTTGGATAGATACATGGATGCGAAGGGTATGGAGGGTTGTAGTCTGGGTGCAGGTCGATGGGACTAGGCAGATTACTAATTCATCACAGACTAGACTGGCCAAAAGGCCTGTTTCTGTGCTGTAGTGTTCTATGACTGTGATTCTATCAATCTAACCCTTACCTCCTGCATAGCCCTCCATTTTTCTATCTTTCATGTATCAAATCATATAGATCTGTATTAGGGCCGTGAGATTTCCTGCCTCCACCACTCCTCCAGCAACACTTTCCTGATTTCAGCTAGCGTTTGAGTGAAAAATAACATTCTTCTGATCCCCTCTAAACATCACCTTTGCCTAAATCTCTGCTGTGTATCTATCCTAGCCATCCCAGTCATAACTTTTTTATGCTCGTCCACCTTTGGATTTGGACAAGCAAATCTCCCAGTAAGCCTAATAAAATTATTACATTTTAAACACAAGTGTTTAAGTATAACTGAGGCTTGTGCATGAGCTATGTAACCACTTAATCACAATGCAGTAGAAATGCCACCTCACAATTCCAGCAATTCTGGTTCAGTCCTGACCTTGGGTGATGAATGAATTTGTTGAATGCCTACAAGATGGCTTTTTAGAGCAGCTTATGCTTGAGCCTACGCAGGGAAAGGTTATTTTAGATTGGGTGTTGTGTAATAACCCAGATCGTATTAGGGAGCTTAATGTAAAGGAACCCTCAGGAGACAGTGATCATAATATGATTGAATTCATACTGCAATTTAAGAGGGAGAAGCATAACTCACATGTATCAGTATTGTAGTGGAATAAAAGGAATTACAGAGGCATGAGAGAGGAGCTTGCCCAGGTGGATTGGAGGAGGATACTGGCGGGGATGATGGCAGAGTAGAGATAGCTGAAGCTTCTGGGAATAGTTCACAAGGCGCAGAATAGATATGTCCCACTGAAGAAGTTCTCAAATGTTAGGAGTTGGGAAGAAAAGTTGAGGACTGCCTAAAGCCAAGGAAAGGTCATATAAGATAGCAAAAGCGAGTGGGAAGTTGGATGATTGGGAAGATTTTAAAATCCAACAAAAGGCAAATAAAAAAGCTATAAGAAGGGAAAAGAGGAAATGAAGGTAAACTAACCAATAATATAAAGCAGGGTACCAAAAGTTTTTCAGTTATATAAAGAGTAAAAGGGAGATGAGAGTTGATATTGGACCACTGGAAAATGATACTGGTGAGGTAGTAATGGGGGGACAAAGAAATGGCAGATGAACTTAATGGGTACTTTGCATCTGGCTTCATTGTGGAAGACACTAGCTGTGTACCAGAGGTCTGTGAATGTTCCTCAGGGGTTAGATTTGGCACTGCTATGTTTCACATTGTTTGTCAATGATTTGGATAATGGAATTGATGGCTTTATGGCAAAGTTTGCGGATGATATGAAGATCGGTGGAGGGATAGGTAGTGCTGAGGAAGCAATGCGATTGCAGCAGGACTTAAACAAATTGGAAGAACAGGCAAAAAGGTGGCAGATGGAATGGAGTGTTGGGAAATGTATGATCAAGCATTTTGGTAAAAGGAATAATTGTGCAGACTATTATCTAAATGGGGAGAAGTTTCAAACATCAGAGGTGCAGAGAGACTTAGGAATCCTTTTGCAATACTCCCAGATTGTTAATTTACAGGTTGAGTCTGTGGTAAGTGCAATGTTGGCATTTATTTCAAGGGGAATAGAATATAAAAGCAATGAGATAATGCTGAACCTTTATAAGACACTAGTCAGGCCGCACCTGGAGTATTGCCAACAGTTTTGGGCTCCATATCTCAGAAAGGATGTGTTGACATTGACGAAAGTCCAGAAAAGGTTCATGAAGATAATTCTGGGAATGAAGGGGTTAACATATGAGGAGCTTTGGGCCTGTACTCACTGGAATTTAGAAGAATGTGGGGGGATCTCATTGAAACCTACGGAATGTTAAAAGGACTAGATAGGGTGGATGTAGAGAGGATGTTTCCTATGGTGGAGGTATCCGGAACTAGAGGGACGAGCCTTAAAACTGAGAGGCAAAATTTTTGAACAGAGGCAATGAGGAATTTATTTTAGCTAATAGTGAGTTGTGGAATGCTCTGCCACAGACTATGGTGGAGGCCAAGTCCGTGGGTATATTTAAGGCAGAAGTCGATCGTTTCCTGATTGGTCAGGGCAGCAAAGGATGTGGCGAGAAGGCAGGTGTATGGGGTTGCGTGGGATTCAGGATCAGCCATGATGGAATGATGGAACAGACTTGATGGGCTGAATGGCCTCATTCTGCTCCTGTGTCTTAGGGTCTTATGGTCTTGGGTCTGTGTGTGGGGTTTGCAAGTTCTCCCTGTGATCACATGGGTTTCCTCTTCAATTCCAGGAAGTACTGGCAGGTGAGTTTACTATTGTAGGTTTCCCCTAGGTTAGTGATGAGTGGTAGAGTTTGGGAATTCTGGTTGGGGGTGGGAAGGGTGAGGAGAATAAATAGGAACAGTGTAGAATTGCTGCGGATGGGTGACTGATGTTTGGCATGGATTTGGTGAGTCAAAGTGCCTGATTCTGTGATCAATATTTCAATGAACATCTTTGTACATACTCATATCCACCAGCAGGGTCACTGTGTGGAAGAAGCTGCATGAGTGCTTTTGTTCATACTGTAAACAGGGAGAAACTGAACCATTTAATATAAAAGTATATATTTAAATTAAATCTCATTAATCACAAATGTATTCAATATCTTAATTAAAATATATTTAAATCAGATATAATTATAACCATTGTATTCCAGTTATGGATTCTTGGATGAATAACTTTTATTCATCACGTTTATATTAAAGGATTCTTGAATTGACACATGCCTTAAGAAGAGAAAAGGGGAGGGACAGGAACATCATAAGAACGACTGATACCAGGGAAGGTCATTGGATCAAAAGGTGCAGTGGTTTCCAAAATTGCAAGAAACAGAATTCCTCAGTGCTTCAAATGGAACATTAATCCATTTTCACCAGAGCAGGTTCTGAGATCTGAAAATCAGCTACCATAAAGTACAGTCTAATTCATAGGTCCAGAGCTAAGGGAGGGAAACATCAGTGAGCGGTGGTCCCTGGCTGTTGACCCTGCATCTGACCTAAGGGCACTGTTGGAGGTGCGTCAGGCAGCAATGCCAAGCAGGGAGTATCTTCCTGTAAATCTCATAGTGTGCCTTGCCGATAGGTTTTGTTGGAACATTTATAAGGGAGCTTCAACTGGTATATAAACCATTCTGGCTATTGTACTCTTATACATGGACTTTGACTATTGACTGATTGACACCTTCCTGAAACACTTTTCACTTGAGTGTGCATATTTTTTTGAGGTGGAGAGTGTGGGGAAAAACATAAGATCATTGTGAACTGTGGGTAGATTGCTGTGTTCAAGGTACACATCTGAATGACTAACACTCCCAGTTTCAAAATAGAACAAAGGAAGAGGCTTCAATAAAGACTGAGCAACCTTGCTAAGAAACTCCACAGTTTGCCAGTGTGAAGGTTTATTCACCCACTTCTTTTAACTCAGCCAATTTAATGTAGCTTAATTAATTTGCGGAGTATCCCGTACGTCCTGGCATTGTCCAACATGATCTCAAAAGAAGACAAGTTTGAGTTTTAAAAAATACTATCTTTTTGCTGCTGTACTGGGGTTAGTAATGTATTTTGTAGCTAATCTTTGCTTTACCTGCCCTTGGAATGTTTAAGGTTAAAAATATTGAAGCATGTTACGCTAATATTAACCGCAAATATAACTGTACTTGTGGAGCTTAATGGGAGACTGTAGAGTTAGGTTTAATGTTTATCAGATTGAGATTGACAGACACTATTATTGTTCAGGAATCATATATATTTTAAAAGCATGAAATGGTGCAGTACTGACTATAGATGATTTACCAACTTTGAGACTAGTAGCCGCACACTGTCTTTCTTTTTTCCATAAAGTTGGAATCTATTGTGTGTGCTTCTCATCTTTTTAAAAAACTTTTGCTCAACTTGAATAATTGGATTATCCTTTAGAGGTGGGGCCAGTATGATATTAACAACATCCACCCTGTCCTTGTGAAGGGGTGGGGGGGGGGCTCATATTAATTCTGCAATTGCATAGTAGAGAATATGAGGAAAAGAATTGGGTAATTTAAAGGAGCTGGATCTGGATTCTAATCAAAATAAGATTTTTCTAAACCCAGTTGTGCCTCACCAAATAATTGTTGTCCACAATTAATGTGAATTGTTTGTGGGTCAAGGAAGCAGAATAGTTAGACCCAGAAGTCTATTACTTAGCAGATGCAAATTTTAGCAATAGGTCAAAATGGGAATTTGCTTTTCTCACATCCA
Organism: Mobula hypostoma; assembly: GCF_963921235.1. Lineage (NCBI taxonomy): Eukaryota > Metazoa > Chordata > Chondrichthyes > Myliobatiformes > Myliobatidae > Mobula > Mobula hypostoma. Next base: position 81,879,627 of record NC_086104.1, on the reverse strand, counting down.
TATGCACGATGCATCTGCATTGACAGTATGCTGGATGTGTGCAGTGACAACAGCCAGTTTACAGTGCATACTTGACATTCCTGCTGCTGAAATGCTGTAACGTAAGTGAAAGAGCATGAGCCCAAGTTGGAAACCTAGAATTAGCAATAGAAAGAAGGCCTTTGTATCTTCTCCAGTCAATTGAGGGATGAGATATAAGTGTGTTTTGTAGGTAAGGCCTTCTATTTTAATTTGTGCTAGAGTGGGAGTGATGTGGCCTTGGCACTATCACCATGATGCCAGAGATTGTGGTACTTCATGCAATGGGTGTAAGGTTAACCAAATAGCCTGCTGTTTCTGGCAGCAGTTCACTTCAAAATCCATTGACGCGGCTGGACTCAGAGCAGGTAACTTTGTTCTTCACATGCAGTACCCGAAGAACATATGAGAAAGGAGAGTAAAATCTAATGTAACAGCAGGTCCTGTACTGCAATAGGAACAGTTTTCCTGTTGGGACAGGGTCCATCTCAACTGTACTCGGATCTGGCTTTTCAGCTATAAAACCAAAACAGGCAACATTTGTGGAGACAGAAGGAAGGAATGTTGGAAGACACTTTTATTTTGAAAGAGTGGGTGAAAATTTGATTGATGATAATTAATCCTAGAAATTGTTAATTTTAAATCTAAGATTGAAATATTTTTTAAAACCAAAAGCTAATTAGACAAATTTGGGCACATTGACACGTTGAAAGGGCATACAGGCTCAAGGTTCCAAATGACCCATTTATTTCCTGTCATTGTTGGGCATGGTAAATGTATGGAACTTGTTAATCAATTGTACAACCATGGTGTGATACAGCTTTCACAGCACCAGACCATGGAGTACTTCCTGGTCTGAGGAAATGGGAATGGATTCAAAGTGTGTAATTATCATCGAATATTATTCCCTCTGCCTGATAATGTGAAGATTTTTAATAAATAGCTAGAACTAGCTGTATGCATTAAAATAGTTCTTCTGCTGCACTTTATCTACCAACATCCCAGTACAGCATGCCTCATACCCACCTCTCTCTGTGTAAAGAACTTAGCTTTGACATTTCCCCGGTACTTTCCACCAATTGCCTTGAAATTATGCCCCCTTGTTTTCGCCATTTCTGCCCTGAGAAAATGTTCTGGCTGTCCACTCTATCCATGCCTCCTATCATCTCGTACACCTCTATCAAGTCAGCTCTCATCCTCCTTTGCTCCACCTCTAGGCAAGAAAAGGCCTTCTACTTCCTTATTATAGAGCCCTTTCCTTTTGTTAGTTACTTAACCAGCCAACTTTATAACTAGGGCGTGGCAAGTCTGCAGAGCTATGGCCTGATTTATTGTGTGTTGGTTCTCTTTGCTCTTTTTACTGCTTGCTGTATCCACTTAGTTAACTTTCAAACCTTGCTCTATGCACTAAGCAAATTTACTACCTTATTTTCAGGTACAACGGTGCTCTTCCAAGCATGACGATGCTTGAAGAAGGAAAAGGCTCTTTCAGGCAATACAATACTTGATGGAAAATGCTGTGCTTGGAGTTCAGAGATTGCAGTGGAATTAAAATTATACTGTCACTGAGGGTCCACACTTTCCAATGCATAATCAGTTTTTGGATCTCTCCTTAATGTATCTGATTCAGCAGCATGTTAATGCACTGCAACCAAATGGAAGGCATGCTCAATGCCAAGGCAAGACTGTCTCCACGAAGGCCACAGGGCTATTACCATCGATGCTGTCATGGACAGGTGGATTTATGAGAGGTATATTAGAGAGCAAAGGATCGTAGGTTTTCCCTTGTGTTAGTACTTTTACCACCCATTCCAGTCATATTTTGGCAGCTAGGCCTGGCGGTATGGTAGCGTAGTACTGACAGTATCAGTGACCCGAGTTCAATTCCTGCCGCAGTCTGTATGTTCTCCCACAGTCCAAAGAAGTACCAGTTGATAGGTTGATTTGTTATTGTAAATTGTCCCGTGATTAGTCTAGGGTTAAATTAGGCAACTGCTGGGTGACACGGCTTGAAGGGCCAGGAGGTCCCATTCCACGGTGTATCACAATGAATAAATAAATAATGAGATTTACTCTTCTAAAGGAAATGAAGTCTCAACTAGCAATGCATTTAAGTGTGTTAGTGTTGGAGAGAATAGAACCTTGTCTATGGTGTATAGTGCACAAATTAAGCCTACTGCCTTGTTCTGGCTGAGAAGACATTCTCGGGAATTATTGCACTGGCAACCGTCCAGGCAAATAGAGAAAATTTCATGGTTTCAACTGCATGAGCAGGCTTTTACCAGACGGCGAAGGCTAGCTTAACCATAAGGCAAAGATGATCTGTGCAAGAATTAGTCCAAGTAGGAAGAGAGGCCTCAATAAGACAGCTTGGTGGCATAGTGGTTAGCGCATGTGCTGACCGATTGGGCTTCAGTTCCTACCACTTTCTGTAAGGAGTTTGTACATTCTCCCCGTGATTGCATGGGTTTCCTCCAGGTGCTCCAGTTTCCTCTCTCATTCCAAAGGCTTATGGTTAGGGTTATTTAGGGTTAGTAAGTTGTGGGCACGCTCTGCTGGCGGCAGAAGCACAACAACACTTGCAGACTGCCTAGCACAATCCTTGCTGATTTGATTTGACACAATTGACACATTTCACTGTTTATTTTAATGTACATGTGACAAATAAAGCTCAACTTTAATCTTTAAAATACTCCAGGTTTTCCATTCACAAGGTGAGTTACTTCACTTTGCGTGGGCGAGGAGCCATCTAAAAAGAACCACTGACCTAGATGCTTCCCTCTTGCCCACAACGTAAGGACAATTCTGAGTACCCCCCCCACCCCCCACCCCTGTCCTGCATCTTGTCCAGTGGATTGTCCACAACTGAGACTGGGGGTGAACTTACAACTGAGAATTATATACCATCTTGAGAGGGAACTGTGCTACCCAAATGTTTGTGTGAATAGTTAGCAGTAAGTGTAAAATGGAAGACACTGGAATGGCCACTGCAGCATTCAGTGTGTGGGATATGATGGAACAAATCAAGTTATATCAAGCCCTGATTGACAGCTGAGGTGTGATGCATTTTGCAGTGCCTCGGGTAAGTTGAATATGACTTTTGAAGATGTGTACACTGGCAAAACTAGTAGAGCCACTGCCTCACAGTGCCAGACATCCAGATTCAATCCTGACTTCAGGTCATGTCTGGGCGGAGTTTGCACATTCTTGCTAGTTTCCTCTGGGTGCTCCAGTTTCCCCTCTCATCTCGAGGATATGTGGGTTGTAAATTGCTCCCTGAATGTAGCAGAATCTAGAAGTAGTTCAGGAGAATGTGGAAAGAATTATAAGACCAAGCACCATGTAAGCTCCATGAACAGCATCTATTTTTTTTCTGGTTTAAGATGGCAGTCGTGAATCTCAGCAACAAAACAAGAAAAATAACTAAATACTTCGTTAATCATTCTTTTACTGGCAAATGAGCTTGCATGGGGCTTCATTGGAAAAACATAAGCAGCCATACGCAAAAGTTAGCGTGGATGTCGGGGTGGAGGATTAAAGTGGTAGGTGACTGGAAACTCTGTCAACTAGAAGTTTCCCCAATACAGAGAAGACCACATTGTGAGCACCAAGCAAACTGGAAGTGCAAGTAAATTATTGCTTGGCCTGGAAGGAGTGTCTGTGCCACTGAATTGTGGAACAGGAAAGAATAAAAAGGCAGTTAGTAAATTTCCAGTGGTGGCCATGGAGGTGCGGAGGAAGTGAAGTAGATACTCATGTAGACAGAAATGCTTAAAAAATCGATCTCAAACTTCTGGTAATTCCCCCTTGCCCTCTCCTTCACCATTCCCCATTCCCATTTCCCTACCTCTTGTGCTCCTCCCCCTTCCTTTTCTTCCATGGTCTTCTACCCTTGACTATCAGATTCCCCCTTCTCCAGCCCTTTATCTCTTTCATCAATCAACCTCCCAGCTCTTTACTTCATTCCTGCCCTGCGTCCAGTTTTACCTATCACCTACCACCTTGTATTTCATCCTCCCTTCCCCTCACCTTCTTCCTCTGACTTCTCACCTTTTTTCCCCAGTCCTGTTGACGGGTCTTGGCTCCAAAACGTCAACTCTTTACTCTTTTTCATAGATGCTGCTTGGCTTGCTGAGTTCCTCCAGCATTTTGTGTGTGTTAAGTAGAAAAATGAGACCAATAAAGGGAAGTATAGTAAGAAATTAACAAGAAATTAAGCAGATGAGGAGAAAGTAGGAAAAATGCAGCACAAGAAAAGAAAAATAAATGAGAAATAAGTGTGGCAAGGAGAGGAAAAGTGTTGTTTTGTAAAATCGTGCCAAACAGAACATTAATCTTTTGGATATGAGAATCCAGATTAATCCTTGCCCTGGGCTAATAGGGAACTGTTGCTGACTGGAAACAAACAGATGGGTAGGTGACACGTTCAAAGTAAGACACGTATACAAGGGAGGGTGTGGTTCAAGCTTTACTTACCCAAAGTGCTAAATTCAAAAGGGTAGTGAGTTTCCCTGGTTTGTCTACTTCCCATTTTAAATACTCTACTATTATAAGAATTAAAAAAATAAGCTATGCACTATTTCACTCTTAAAATGGTATCTTCAAGCTGCTTTGATTTTAAAATCTTCATTAAGGGATTGCAAAATTGAGAAATAAAAATAAGTTATTCTACTTAACTTTTTGATGTTATGGTCAGATAGCTTTACAGCACAGAAACAATCCCTTTGGTCCACCATGTTCATACTGTTTGCTGTGCAAATCAACACTCATCCCATTTATTCGCTTTTGTTGCCTTGCTTTTGTTTCATCCCGTGTAATAAGGAGATTTGAGTCTATGTGAATAAATGATCCACATACGACTTGAGAGCATTAGTGATGCTATTTTATTCTGCTACTTCTGGGGGAAAATTCTCAACCTCATACATTAATTCTGATTCTATCTCCACAGATGCTACTTTGACCTATTGTGTACTTACAGACTGCCAACTCACAGACTGCAAGATCTCTGGCTCACTAGAGCCCTGATAAATTTATTCCCCTAAAGAAAGACAGATAGCACATACGAAACTTGAATGATAGAAATTGGTTTAAATTCCAGCCTAGTGAAACGTAGAGCCTACTTCCATTAATCTAGTTCTTTCATATTGATAATTCTAGAACTTTAATTCCTAGTCAACAGTTCTGCATATTAGAAAATGTTCTGGTCAAAGAGGAAAGTTAACAGAAATTTCAAAAGGACACAATAGTATTAAATATTATTTTGAGGAGTAGAGGGAGGGAACACCTATATCTATCTATCTATATATATAGGCCACCACTGCACATTGGGAATGAAGTTAATCCATTTTCCATCACACCACACCTTGTGTGAAGTCTTAAGTACAACTAACCATGAACATTGATAATCTGTGAGCCATAGTCAGTGGGTATTTAGTATACTAGGCATTAATGTAATCAAGAATCAGTCTTCTGAATAATATAGTAAGAACCACAGAGGTACTGCTCTGGCTGTCTGACCTGTGCTCACAGTCTGCAAGATTTCAGGATCACAAGAAACCTCTCAAAAAAGGCAGATAATATACTTGAAAATTAAGTGTTAGAAATTACTTTAAATTCCACAGACAAGGAAAAGTGGAGTCAACTTCCACAGTCCAGTTCCTTCCCATTGATAATTCTGTCACTTTAATTCCTGACCAGCAATTGGAAAATTGTCCTGTGGCGTTTTTACTTATCTCATATACATTGTAAGAATTTGCACTGAAGAATGTTGTTTTGAAATCTCTCTTTACACCAGTTAAAGCATTCAGATCATATCTGTTATCACCCAAAATCCAAGTACCTGTACAGACATGGCAAGTTTCAAACACTGATCTGACCTGTGCTTTAACAATGCAAACCCTCTAGGATATTAACAAATCAGATACACAATCATCTAAACATTTCCCACATTCCTCATGCGATGTGATTTACATTCTTTCCCACTCCCTACATTCTTCTGCTTCTCCTTACCTGTAATACACTGCATGTCAGCATGCGTTCCCTTTAAAAATATGTGTTTACTGTGGTGCTAACAGACCAATAATCACTCAGGCAAAAATCTCTTGAGATTAAATAAGATTAAGGGTTTCATACAAATTTGCAAACTAGTGATCATGTAACTCCTTAAGTTTCTTCCATTTGTACTTCTTAAATGCCATTGCAAGTGAATCTCTGTCGCCCTTATGTGGTGTGTTTTGGCAGACAACCAAAGCTTACTTCTCAAACTCATTAATGAGGCAATCTGCACTGAAAACCTGCTAATTCAAAATAAAATTTTAATTGCTGTTTTTTTAATCAGGTAGGCTTTAAGAGAGCTTTTTTGCTTTTTTTGTTAATGCTTATTATTTATTACAAACCTCATGATCCACCTTCAATAGAATTGACTCAGGAGTTTAAGAAAATGTGCCTAGAGGCCTTAGATTATGTGCCAGGAACAGAGATGCCAACCTTGCAAAGGCTTGTGCTCAGGTGTTGCCACAACACCTGGTTGTCTAGGATAGGGCACCGTGTTAACGTAGCGGCTGGCATAACTCGATTACAGCTCAGGGCGATCCGGATCCAGAGTTGATTGCTGTTCTGTAAGGAGCCTCTGTCTGTCCTCCCTGTGGAATGAAGGGCTTTTCCCACGTGCTCCAGCTTACTTCCACAGTCCCAACATGTACCAGGAGGTTATCTGGTGATTGTAAGTTGTCCCGTGATTAGGGTAGGGTAGTGGGGTTGCTGAGGCAGTGTCGCTCGAAGGGCTGGTAAGGCCTTCTCCATGTTGTCACTGAGTAAACAGATAAATAATCAGTGGATGAATGGCAGAGGGGCAGAGAGGGACAGTTTAATGCAGACAGAACCAGAAAAGGGAGAAGAGAAAAATCTGGTCACACTGGGGGAGAAGATCAAGCTTGCTGATTTTTGTCTCAGCCCATTCAACCCTTCTCTATTTACTGGAAGTATAAATGAACTGGAAAGCAAGGAGAGAATGTGAAGGATCATCCCTAAAGCATCTGAGCATAAGGTTACACCTCAGTGTGGTTATGAGGAAGTGGTCGGAGAATCGTTATGATATACGGGAAGCTCACCTCATGGCTCCAGTTAAATCTCGTGCCTGGTCCACATGGTCTGTTGGTCCAAAGTCTCAGGACACAATAGGATGGATATGCAGTTCTTAAGGGGAGGTGGACCAGGTACAGGAGCGTGGTTTTGCTGCAACACTACAATTGCAATTTTAGTTGTGCAATTGAAGTCTCTAGACTCCTGATCAAAATATCTCATTATCCGATTGTTGTGACTGGGAGTCTCATCCAGCAGCCAGCCAACACATTTGAATCTTGTGAACTTGGCCTCAGGAACTACTTAAAGTCACACTATGATCATGAGGTTACTGAATTGCCAAGGCAATTCAAAAGTTTGAGTATGCCTCCTTTCTACCTGCTTGCCTTATTGATGCTGATATTTAAGATCAGTTTATTTATTTGGCTTTATTTTTGTTGCTTTATTCAGAATGGGGCAGCAAATAGAGGAAAAAGCAGCAGGAGAGGTAGTAACCTCAAGAATCAGAGCGTCAACAGCTGAGCTTTGAGAGGATGCATTTAGCAGGACATCCTCGGTCTTTATAGCCTGTCAGTCTAAAGTTACTTTCCTGTCACCTGAGAAGAGAAGGAATCTGTGCTTCAGAGTGTTGTCAGTGATCTACACATGGACAGGACCTGTTGTTATGGACTAGTGCTTTGTCTGGCGCTCTTATCAGTTACAGTGCTAAATGATAAATGTGCCAGTCTGTGGTAGATAGCAGCATTAAGCACACTGTGATAGATCTACAGTACTATGCAAAAGTCTTAGACTTTTGTATATAGCTACTGTATATAGTTAGGGTGCCTAAGACTTTTGCACAGTACTGTATTTGTCAATGTGGAGCAGAGAGCGATTTAATAAATCTGGTGGCAGCAAAGGATGCTGGGAATGATGACAGTGGATAAGGTGGCAGAAGCGTGCCAGGGTGGGGAGGTGGCAGAAGAGTGCCAGGGTGGAGGGGGGGTGGCACAGCTGAAGACACACCCAGCCCAGAGACACCAGGCAAGGTCACTCGATTCCAAACATTTGGTTTACTGATCATTACAGAATGCCTCTCTGGTTCTTCCACATCATCACTGTTATTTTCATATTTTCTCCTGCCCTTTAACATTTCAAGTTTATGTCCATTATCAGAGTATTCACTTCAGTCTCATTCCCCCACTCCCTGTAAGCTATTGTCTCTCACATGCCCATTTGCTCTTTCTTCACCCACTCACCTACAGTAGTGATAATTCTCAGTAGCTAATTAACTCACCAATTAGCTTTGGGATGTGGGTGGAAACTTAAGGAGTCAGGAGAAATTCACATCTTAGAAGAGCACAACAGGTTAATCTCTTGGGCTTCAAGCTTTAATATGAACATTTAATTTCAGTCTCTTTCCTTTCATGCATCTGCAATATTTTTGTGTCCTTTTACATGGCTCGTCATATGGAGGTGTAACATGTTGCTGTGTAAATCACAGGGAGAACTTACAAACCCCATACCCAGCACCTGAAGTCAGAATTGAACCGGTGTCTTTGGTGCTGTGTCACAGCAGCACTAACCGCTGCACTGCTCCTTGTTTAACCAACCCCACCGGAAATACCAGAGCCTCTAGGGATTAAAGAGATTTGCTGTTACATTTTAGGGAAACATCTGTGCAACAATAAAAGCCAAAACTCTTAACAGGGAGATTATGGAGGTGATGATTTTGTTGCCTTGATTGGTATTGAACCTTCAATTAATTTGCCCCTCAGACACCGTACACTTACAGCTTGGTGGTACAAAGGAGGACCTCTTTCTAATGGGCATAACATTAATTGACAGGTAGGAAACTAGAGAGCCAACAATCTCTCTGAATGCACTGTGACTTGATCAGACACTAGACAGCAACACGGTACCCATTCCTCTGTGTCAATGACAATTTTACAATGAAAACTAACTGCTGCAATGACAAGAGACCATGCAAAAACCCTGCAAATTTGAGAAAACATTTAGCCGATATGGCTGAACTGATATCTTCAGTCAGAGTCAGAATCAGAATCAAGTTTAATATCACTGGCATACATCGTGAAATTTGTTAGTGCGGGAGCAGTCCACTGCAAGGCTAAGTTTACAACTCTCTGCAGCTTATTTTGATCCTGTGCAGTAGCCCGCTCCCCTACCCCTTGCACACAAGATGGTGATGCAGCCAGTTAGAATGCGAGTGGTTTTGGTGATTTACCAAACCTCCTCAAACCCCTAAAGAAATATAGCTGCTGTCATGCCTTCTTTGTAGCTGCCTCGACATGTTGGGTCCAGGAGAGGTCCTCAGAAGTGTTGATGTAGAGTGCAAGCACCACTCAACTAGCTGATATATCTCGCTCCTGTATGCCCTCTTGTCACCATCTGAAATTCTGCCAACATTAGTTGTATCGTCAGCAAATTTATAGATGGCATTTGAGCTATGCCTAGCTGCACAGTCATGGATGTAGAGGGAGTAGAGCAGTGGGCTCAGCACATATCCCTGAGGTGTGTCAGTGTTGACTGTCAGTTATTCCCGATCCGCACTGCTTACGGTCTTCTGATTCGGAAGATGAGGATCCAGTTGAAAAGGAAGGCACAGAGGCCCAGGTTCTGGAGCGTTTCAGTCAGAACTGTAGGAATGATTGTGTTAAACTCTGAGCTGTAGTCAATAAACAGCAGTCTGGCCTAGGTACTTGAGTTGTCCAGGTGATCCAAGGCTGCGTGAAGAGCCAATAAGATCACATCCACCATAGACCTATTGTGGCAATAGGTAAGTTGCAGTGGGTCCTGGTCCTTGCTGAGAGAAATGTTGATTCTACCCATAATGTACCTCACCATAGGTATGACTGCTACTGGATCAAGGCGGCCCTAACAACAGCGAGGGCCAAACTGTCCCGGGCCATCAGAGAGGCAAAGCGTGCACATGCCCAGCGAATCCACAGCCACTTCCAGGACAGCGGTGACATGCGGCACATGTGGAAGGGCATTCAGGACATCACCAACTACAAGACAACACCACCTGCCTGTGCTGGTGATGCCTCCCTCCCAGATGCATTGAATAACTTCTACGCTCATTTTGAAGTGGAAAATGACGTGGCGGCGAGGAAGACCACCCCTCCTCCAAACGACCAGGTGCTGTGTCTTACCGTGGCTGATGTGAGGAGAACCCTGTGCAGGGTCAACCCACGGAAGGCTGCTGGACCAGACAATATTCCTGGCAGAGTGCTTAGAGGATGTGCAGACCAGCTAGCTGAGATTCTCATTGACACCTTCAACGTCTCCCTGAGCAGTGCCATTGTTCCTACGTGCTTCAAGGCTGCCACCATAGTCCCCGTGCTGAAGAAGTCTTCAGTGTCCTGCCTCAACGACTACCAACCTGTTGCACTCACATCCATCATCATGAAGTGTTTCAAGAGGCTCATCATGAGGCACATAAAGACCCTGCTGCCCCTCCCACTGGACCCCCTGCGGTTCGCGTACCATCCCAACAGTTCAACAGACGACGCCATTGCCATCACCCTCCACCTGGCCCTAACCCCCCTGGACAAAAAAGACACGTACGTTTGAATGCTGTTCATAGACTTCAGTTCAGCATTCAACACAATCATTCCTCAGAAACTGATTGGAAAGCTGAGCCTGCTGGGCCTGAACACCTCCCTCTGCAACTGGATTCTAGACTTCCTGACTGGGAGACCTCAGTCAGTCCGGATTGGAAGCAACATCTCCAACACCATCACACCGAGCACGGGGGCCTCCCAGGGCTGTGTGCTCAGTTCTCTGCCGTTCACTCTGCTGACCCACGACTGTGCTGCAACACACAGCTCGAACCACATCATCAAGTTCGCTGATGACACGACCGTGGTGGGTCTCATCAGCAAGAACGATGAGTCGGCATACAGAGAGGAGGTGCAGCGGCTAACGGACTGGTGCAGAGCCAACAACCTGTCTCTTAATGTGAACAAAATAAAAGAGATGGTCGTTGACTTCAGGAGGACACGGAACGAGCACTCTCTGCTGGACATCAACGACTCCTCTGTTGAGATCATTAAGAGCACCAAGTTTCTTGGTGTTCACCTGGTGGAGAATCTCACCTGATCCCTCAGCACCAGCTCCATAGCAAAGAAAGCCCAGCAGCATCTCTACTTTCTACGAAGGCTGAGAAAAGTCCATCTCCCACCCCCCCATCCTCACCACATTCTACAGAGGTTGTTTTGAGAGCATCCTGAGCAGCTGCATCACTGCCTGGCTTGGAAATTGCACCATCTCGGATCGCAAGACCCTGTAGCGGATAATGAGGTCAGCTGAGAAGATCATCGGGGTCTCTCTTCCCGCCGTTACAAACATTTACACCACACGCTGCATCCGTAAAGCAAACAGCATTATGAAGGACCCCACGCACCCCTCATACAAACTCTTCTCCCTCCTGCCATCTGGCAAAAGGCACCGAAGTATTCAAGCTCTCACGACCAGACTATGTAACAGTTTCTTCCCCCAAGCCATCAGACTCCTCAATACCCAGAGCCTGGACTGACACCAACCTACTGCCCTCTACTGTGCATGTTGTCTTGTTTATTATTTATTGTAATGCCTGGACTGTTTTGTGCACTTTATGCAGTCCTGGGTAGTTCTGTAGTCTAGTGTAGTTTTGTGTTGTTTTATGTAGTTCAGTGCAGTTTTTGTATTGTTCATGTAGCACCATGGTCCTGAAAAACGTTGTCTCGTTTTTACTGTGTACTGTACCAGCAGTTATGGTCAAAATGACGATAAAAGGTGACTTGACTTGACTTGACTTTATAGTCACTGAGGCAGCTCGCGCTGCTCTTCTTGGGTACTGGTATAACTGTTGCCCTTTTGAAGTAGGTGGGAACATCCAACTGAAGCAATGAGAAATTGAAAATGTTTTGAACATCCCTGCCAGTTGGTTAGCACAGGTTTACAGAGCTCTACCATACTCCACTGGGGCCTGTCACCTTGCAAGGGTTCAACCTCCTGAAAGACAGCCTGACTTTGGCCTCTGAGACAGATCACTGGGTCAGGGGTGATGCAGGGATCCTAATACGGTAGCTGTAGTTTTATTCTCCCTTTCAAAGCATGCACAAAAGGTGTTGAACTCATTTGGGAGTGAAGCAGCACAGCCATTCATGATTTTTAGGTTTTGCTTTGTTGGAAGCAATGGCCTGCAAACCCTGCCAGAGTTGTCACGCATCCGATTCCACCTCCAACCTCATTCAGAATTATTCCTTTGCTCTTGAGATAGCCCTCTGCAAGCCGTACCTAGTTTTCTTGTACAGACCCGAGTCTCTGGACTCGAATGCTACAGATCTAGCCCTCAGCAGACTACAAACCTCCCGGTCCATCCACAGTTTTTGATTTGGGTATGTTCTGTAAGCACACACTCATCCATGCGGGTTTTAATGAAGTCAGTGACAGCTGTGACATATTCAGACAGGAAGATGAATCCTTAAATACTGCCCAGTCCACTGATTCAAAGCATTCCTATAAGGGCGACAATTATACCAGTACCCAAGAAGAGCAGGTTGAGCTGCCTTAACAAATATCACCCGATAGCAGTCACATCTATGGTGCAGAAATGCTTTGAGAGGTTGGTAATGGCTAGAATCAACTCCCATCTGAGCAAGAACCTGGACGCACTGCAACTTGCCTATTGCCCCGTAGACCTTGTCTATATCTTCTTGGTCCTCACTACTGATGCTGCAGTCTTCAGTCTCTGCCTATACTCAGGGAGTAGAAGTACAGCCAGGTGATCAGACTTTCCATAGAATGGGCACGAGATAGCATGGTAAGTGCTCTTGATGGTGATGTAACAGTGGTCCAATATGTTGGTTCTTCTGGTACTGCAAGCGATTTGTTGATAATAACTATTTAGAGACTTTTTCAAGCTGGCCTGATTAAAATCCCCCAAAATCATGGGAAAGTCATCAGAATGTAATGTTTCATGCCTTTTTATTACACCACTCAGTTCATCTGGAGCCTGTTCAAAAAGCTTCAAGTCAAGGCAATTGATTTGCTATTGGTTGGTGTACTCATATGAGATGCTCTTCCACTCAATGCCTTTCACCTTTCATCATACACCGTGATTCCCAAGGGTGAGGGAGTGATCACTCCCACTGATCTCTGAGACAGCACAGTTCAGGATATGTGTAATTAGAGTCATAGACTTAACGAAGAGTACGGCCCAGAAACAGGCCCTTCGAACTGCCTTGTCCATGTCAACCATGATGCCTGTCCACACTAACCTCATTAGCCTGGTTTAACCTCATACCCCTCCACTCCTTTCCTATCCAAGTAATTGTTAAAATACATTTTTAAGTGATGTAATTTTACCTGAGGGCTGGCGGGTGGTGTAGTGGCATCAGCACTAGACTTCAAGGCAGATAGTCCTGAGCTCAAACCCAGCAGGGTCCCAACCTATGCAGAAGAAAGGTCTGGCAATCTACTTCCATGTCTTGCCATGAAAACCCTATGGACCCTGTGGATTATGAGGTCACAACGAGTCAGACTCGACTTAACGACTGAACAACAGCAAATTGTACCTGATTCTACCACTTGCTCTGGCACCTCATTCCAAATATTCACCATCCTCTGTGTGAAATATTGGTCTCAGCAATCTCCTTTAAATTTCTCACCTCTCACCTATAGCTGTGTGCTCTGGATTCAGTCCCCACTGCACTAGAAAAAAAACTGACTTTCTATCATATCTATACCCCCTATAATTTTATAAACCTCAATAAGGTCATCATAGTCTGCTACACACCAGTAAGAATAAACACAACCTATCCAATCTCTTCTTGTACATGATGCACTTCAACTCAGGCAACAGTCCCGTGAATCGGTTCTGCACTCTTTCTAATGCTACCAATTCCCTCTTGGGTGTAGAGAGCTGAATTGCACACGATACTCCAAGGTTGTCCTGACCAATGTTTTGCACAGATGCAATGGGATATCCCAACTCATACTCAATACTGTGACCTCTGAAGGAATGCTGCCAAAAACCTTCTTCATCACCTTATCCATCTGGGTCAACATTTACAAGGAGCTATGAACTTGCACCCCAAGGTGCCCCTGAACCTCAGCAATCCTGAAGCTCCTCCCAGTTACTGTAATGATGTTCTGTTAGCACTTGATGGCCCCAAATGCACTGCCTCATTCATGTCTGGATGAATTTCCATCTGTCATTGCTCTGCTGAACTTTCCAAATGATCTATATCCCTCTGTATTCTTTCACAAACTGTGGTACACCACTGGTTATGGACTTCCAGCCAAAATTACACCCTTGACCCTTTGATTCCTACTGCCTAGTAGATTTTGGATTCAGCTTGCCACTTTAGAAGCTATATGTTCTGACTTTCCAGAACAGCTTTCTGTGCAAGAATTTGTGAAAAGACTTGCTATGGTCCCCATAGACCACATCTACCACATCAATTGCTTAGCTACCTTCTTTGAAAACTCCCATCTCTTTTCTTTATCTACTCCACCAAAGATGCAAAAGGTGAAAATGAAAGTTCCTGAAGTCGGTGGGCAGCTACAGTGGACAAAGGACATAACCCCTATGGAGAGGTGACACCACAGAGGCTGGAAACTCATTGAAACCCCCTTCTGTAGTTGCTTGAATACAAATATGCTAAATAGACAGATATTTTTATTATAATTTCCTGAGTGTACTTTTTGGAATTGGGAAAATGGTCTGCAATATTGAAAAGCTTCAGGTGTTCACAAACTTTGTATATAATGGTTTTTGTTCAAATGAAACACATCATTTGTAGAATATAATAGCTCATTGTCCTCTCCCTTCAGCCCCTCCTATGTGTCTCTCTGTCTCAGAAACACACACACACATACACACACACACACACACACACACACACACACACACACACACATCTGGCGTATCTGCAGAATCTTGGCTTTGTGGTCATCTCTTCGATTGAAGTGTTGACAGGGAGCACTGTTTCCTGTAGAACTCCTCATGGCTTAACCTGCTCATGCTTTGAAGAACATACAGTCAGGTGCAGGAAAGCTTGCTTGCTGTATTTTGTCCCACCCTCTGGCGGAGAAGTTTGAGGTCATCGACTCACACTGGGATTTAAATACTGTTTAATTTTCCATTTCACTCATTCATCATTTTGTTGTTCAAAATGTTTATATCATCTTGATGTTGATTTGGGCATGGGGTGTGTTGAAATGTTCCATCTTCACTTTTCAAATAGGAAAGAGAGTGATTGCAGATCCTGTGAGTGGTTTGGCTCAGGAGAAGGCGAGGATGCAGAAGACATGTTGAATGTGGTTCTGCAGCTTGGAAGGAATTTTAACCCAACAAGGGATGTTGATTGTGGATTCCTCCAACCAAGAGGAGTCTGGTGTGAGGTAAAGAAGTAGTTGAGGAAAGGGTCAGACATAATCGTTTTGAAAGGAAGAACAAGAGGCAAAATGGCGTACTTTGATTCTGTTACTTTGCTATGCATAGGTTGGGTGGCTCAGTACACAGTGTTCAGAAAGTATTGTGGATGTAACCAGAAGTGAAGTTTTTTTTAACATATAAAGGAAGTGGGTATTGCTCGGAAGGACAGCGTATATCACCTATCCTTGACTGCCAATGGAATGGTTATCCAGGGAGGATTGCATGAACTTCTGCTTTCACTTTGGTGAAGGCATTTATATGGTAGGTAGGATATTGCAGGATTTTCACGCAGCAAGCATTGAACAATGGTAACTATTTCCTAAATCAAGATGAGCTTGAGGGAAACCAACTGCAGTCCTGGTCCTTTGAGGCGTGGAGATTATGAGTTTGGGAGGTGTTAGCACAGCATCCTTGGCAAGTTGCTAGAGTGCTCCTGTTACACATGTCAAGTCAATGGTGGCTGAAGGAGAGAATATTGGGGGTGGTGCATGAGGTTCAAGTTCAGCTGCTCCCTTGTTTTAGTCAATTACGATTGCAGCTATCGTCAGTCAGGTAGAGAGTGATTGCCACCTCCTTTCTAATCAAAATTTATACAGTAATAGAGATAAGATAGATGATATTTGGAGAACAGCTTACAGTTCACCTTTAGATCAGAAATGTGCAACTCATGTGATCCTCAGCAAGAGATAATAGCCTTTCAGAATGGGTTAGTATTTGCTGGGGAAAATAGACAAGAGAATCGGTATTTAGGATCTTTTAAGGCAGTGGAACAAATCATTTTGATCGTATAAACATTCTGAGATTTTAAAATGACAGTGAATATAAACCTGAATTTCAAGGAAAGAGAAAAAAATCAGGAAAAATAGGCCAGTTAAGCTGACATCGTTTTTTAAGGAAAATAATAGGAGCAATCATTAGGGAGGTGATGACAGGAATCTTTAAAGGTTAACATACACACAGTGGTCATTTTATTAGGTACCTCCTGAACGTAATAAAGTGGCCACTGAGTATGGTTGTGTATGTTCATGGTCTTCTGCTGCTGTAGTCCATCCAGTTCAAGATGCGACATGTTGTGCCGGTCTTCTGCACCACCACTGTTGCAACGTGTGATTGTATGAGCTACCTGTCACCTTCCTGTCAGCTTGAACCAGACTGACCATTCACCTCTGACTCTTCTATTAACAAGGCATTTTCACTCACAGGACTGTCATCCACTGGATTTTTAAAAATGTTTTTTGCACCATTCTCTGTAAAATCGTAAAGAAGGCTATGCGTAAAACTCAAACAACAGGAATTCTACAGATGCTGGAAATTCAAGCAACACACATAAAAGTTGCTGGTGAACGCAGCAGGCCAGGCAGCATCTCTAGGAAGAGGTACAGTCAACGTTTCAGACCAAGGCCCTTCATCAGGACTAACTGAAGGAAGAGCTAGTAAGGGATTTGAAAGTTGGAGGGGGAGGAGGAGATCCAAAATGATAGGAGAAGACAGGAGGAGGAGGGATGGAGCCGAGAGCTGGACAGGTGATTGGCAAAAGGGATACGAGAGGATCATGGGACAGGAGGCCCAGGGAGAAAGACGGGGGGGGGGACCCAGAGGATGGGCAAGGGGTATATTCAGAGGGACAGAGGGAGAAAAAGGAGAGTGAGAGAAAGAATGTGTGTATAAAAATAAGTAACAGATGGGGTACGAGGGGGAGGTGGGGCATTAGCGGAAGTTAGAGAAGTCGATGTTCATGCCATCAGGTTGGAGGCTATCCAGATGGAATATGAGGTGTTGTTCCTCTAACCTGAGTGTGGCTTCATCTTTACAGTAGAGGAGGCCGTGGATAGACATGTCAGAATGGGAATGGGATGTGGAATTAAAATGTGTGACCACTGGGAGATCCTGCTTTCTCTGGCGGACAAAGCGTAGGTGTTCAGCAAAGCGGTCTCCCAGTCTGCGTCAGGTCTCACCAATATATAAAAAGCCACATCGGGAGCACCGGACGCAGTATATCACCCCAGCCGACTCACAGGTGAAGTGTTGCCTCACCTGGAAGGACTGTTTGGGGCCCTGAATGGTGGTAAGGGAGGAAGTATAAGGGCATGTGTAGCACTTGTTCCGCTTACACGGATAAGGGCCAGGAGGGAGATCAGTGGGGAGGGATGGGGGGGACGAATGGACAAGGGAGTCGCGTAGGGAGCGATCCCTGCGGAATGCAGAGAGTGGGGGGAGGGAAAGATGTGCTTAGTGGTGGGATCCCGTTGGAGGTGGCGGAAGTTACGGAGAATAATATGTTGGACCCGGAGGCTGGTGGGGTGTTAGGTGAGGACCAGGGGAACCCTATTCCTAGTGGGGTGGCGGGAGGATAGAGTGCCACACTCAGGTTGGAGGAACAACACCTTATATTCCGTCTGGGTAGCCTCCAACCTGATGGCATGAACATCGACTTCTCTAACTTCCGCTAATGCCCCACCTCCCCCTCGTACCCCATCTGTTACTTATTTTTATACACACATTCTTTCTCTCACTCTCCTTTTTCTCCCTCTGTCCCTCTGAATATACCCCTTGCCCATCCTCTGGGTCCCCCCCCCCTGTCTTTCTCCCTGGGCCTCCTGTCCCATGATCCTCTCATATCCCTTTTGCCAATCACCTGTCCAGCTCTTGGCTCCATCCCTCCCCCTCCTGTCTTCTCCTATCATTTTGGATCTCCCCCTCCCCCTCCAACTTTCAAATTCCTTACTCACTCTTCCTTCAGTTAGTCCTGACGAAGGGTCTCGGCCTGAAACGTCGACTGCACCTCTTCCTAGAGATGCTGCCTGGCCTGCTGCGTTCACCAGCAACTTTTATGTGTGTTGTATGCGTAAAACTCCCAGGAGATCAGCACTTTCTGAGATACTCAAACCACCTCAACTGGTACCAATAATCATTTCACAGTCAAAGTTACTTAGATCATCCCCTTTCTGATGTTTGGTCTGAACAACAACTGAACTTCTTGACCATGTCTGCATGCTTTGCATTGAGTTGCAGCCACATGATTGGCTGATTTGATAACTGCATTAACAAACAGGTATACCTAATAAAGTGGCCAGAATCAACAAAGGCTAAAAAGGGAAGCTGTGACTAGTGAATCAATAGGTTTTTGAGATTGTAACTGGCAGGGTAGTTAAGTGTCAACCAATGGATCGTCATGGATTGAGATTTTCAAAATGCAGTTGATAAGATGTCAAGTGGATTTTGAAGCAATCAATCTGCTGCCGTTATTTCATTGAGAATAGTAATGATGTATTACAATGGATTGAAGATGAATTGCTGATGGATCTTGGGCTGAAGCATGAATGCTGATTCATTTTCCACAGATGCTGCCTAATCTGCTGAAAGTTTCTTGCATTGTGTTTTGTTGCTTTAGATTTCCAACATCTGCAGTTTATTGACTTATATTTATTGTTGAAGTGTCTGCCTTTCTCTTCCAGGAATGGCGACATTGAAGAAGATCTGCTCCTTTCTCCAATGAGAGTTTGAATCTGTCAATTTTGCATTGAGTTCTTTGATCTGAAATACTAATTCCATTTCTCTTTCCAAGGATACTGCCTTACCTGCTAAGTGCTTCCAGAATTTACCGCTTTTGTTTGGCGATAAGCTAATGGACAAAGAGTGGGAGTAAACGGGTCATTCTTGGTTTTTATAGGAGAGTGAATATGTGAGCCACAGCTATTCACAAGCCTAATTTATGACAAATGTAATGTGTCCATGTTTATAGATGATGCAAAGCATAAAACCAAAGTTTTTACCATTTGTAACAACTTGGTGAGTTGTTACCATTTGTAACAACTTTGTGGAAGCAAAGTGGCATCAAAAGGATGATGGCAGATCACAAGAGCAGGCCAGAATGTGGAAGGTGCAATTTACTGAGTAAATGCAAAGTTACTGGCTTGGTAAGTAAAACTGAAATTGTAGAAACCTAAGAAAAAGTGTCAAACAGGAAACCTACATGGAAATTCACCCTCTAATTTACCTGCATTCTGTAGACCCCCAGGATAAGCATGTCTCACACTACAACTGAGCAATGTTAATACATCTATCAAGGAAGCACACTCAGCATGTTGGGAGCATGGTCTGAGATGACCTCTTTATTATGCATGATTTTCCTTAATGAAAGTTTAACAAAGCAAAATAGGAATTACATTGGATAACCCTGAAAATAGGTGTAAGGATTCCAATTAATCCACTTTCATTTGGTGTACGTGGGGTTGGGTGATCAAAAGTTTCAACCTCAGACTGGCAGTAGTGTTATTGTTCAAAGTTATTATCGAAATACATATATGCCACCTGTACTACCTTGAGATTTACTTTCACAGCAGAACAAAGAAATACAATATAATCAATGAAAAACTACGCATAAGGTCTGACAAGCAACCATGTGCAAACATTGCCATCTCTCTCCTTTGTATGCTGCCGTGAGGTAAATTAGTGCCAACCCCTTCATCAAGATAGTTTTTACTGCATTTCCTGCTGGTTGTAAAGATGTTTGTAGCAATCAATGTTTAAATTTAAGATGTATCATTACACTCAAATAAACGAGAAAGGGAATTTTATAAGAAGGGGAAGTTGGTTGAGGGACTTAGTCTAGGAAGAGAAAAGAGAAAACAACCTGTTGGTCACTAATTAGCCACCATTTCTTGTTATTAGCTGAGACTGTCAGTAAGCTTGATTACAACAAAATGGTCCACTAGATTTCTTTGTCAAACATCTTATCTTGTGTTAAATGGTAGCTAAGCCAAACAGGTCTCAGGTCTCTCTCAGGTCTGAGTCGACGTCATCATCATCATCATAAACCAAACAGTCTTCCAAATTGCATCTGACAGAACTGCTCAACTCGGTCCTTCGCTGCAGGACTAAACCGTAGCCTACTATCAGATAAGTGCTTCAGCCAACCCATTCACTGCACAGTTTGGGTCCCAACTCCAACCACAACTCAGGTCCAAAGTCAAACCGCCGCCCAGCTTCCAATCACGCCAAGATCGTATAATTCTACCCCTGCTGCGCGGACAAACCCCATCATAAAAAAAGTCTGTTGAAGATTTGTTTTCACTGAGAATTGAAACCAAAAGAAAAGGAGAAAATAACTAAAAGTGGATGAGGGAATACTTTCACATCTTGTTTATGGAAGCGTTTCTGGTGGTTAATGAGAATTCTATGGAAAAAATTAATATAAGCAAAGGAATGGTTTAATGCTTTTACACTGGAGACCAAAACTAGTTTTCCATACCCTTTACACACAGAACTGTTCTCCTGCATTTTCTACAGAAATTCTATCCTACTTCACTGAAGTTCAAATTATGAGGGAAAAATAACACTTCAGTTCATTTAAGTCACTTGATCACAAGCACCAGCCATGTCATCTATCAAGAAAAAGCAAACTTGCCAAAAGTGGAATAAAACTGGCTCCATAAATGTTGGCTATGTAAAGAATAACACAGGCTGCAGTGGGCGCTGAAGGCTGTAACTGAATACGAGCTCAGATAACACTGATAAACTTGCAGAGCATTGCTCTCATTCTTGTTCTTGTGCTATTAAATACGTAACAAACTCAAAACAAATGGAAAATCCGTAATTCTCTACTTCGTAAAAGAATGGCAGCAACAAAATGAAGTAAGCAAAGTTTCCAAACAAATGAAGACCAACCCAATCGACATGTAACTATCTGCATATGATATCTGCCTATTTCTTTTGCAAGAAGTAGTAATCTAGTTAAAATAAATGAAGGACTGGTCCCATTAAAGTACCAGGCTGGGATTTGTCATAGAAAAACATAGGCCATGAATTTTCTTGTTATCTTCAACATTCTTGGAATGTGCCTTTAAAACAGGAACGGAAATTGGCCATGAACATTGTCATCATGCCTGCTCTAGTAACCTGGTTGGAAAACAAAGAAAATAATGTGTTAATAGACTATCAGGGGCCAGGCCATTGATGACTGGGACATTTTTGGCCATAAAGACAATGTTGGCAGATGCCCAAACTTTTGCACTTAAACGGGAGTTTTGGCCAGCACAGGCAGTTTACCATTAGAAGGAAATTCTGGATTGGGGGATTTTAGATTTAGACCATAAGACAAAGGAGCAGAAGTCAGCCATTCGGCCCATTGAGTCTGCTCCACCATTTTATCATGACCAGTAAATCAAACCATTGTTGCATTGCCTGCTTCCGCCACTAGAGTATATGTGGTAGGGTCCAGGGGGTGCATCAGGTACACATGTTGAGGTGCATTCACTGGATGGCTGTTGTTGGATTTGCAAGATAGACTACTTGTTCACACTTTAACGGAATGTACATAACTGGCAATCTGAAGCTCTTCCTTTAAACTTTTCTGAACTCCTCCCTAGGTTTACACATTTTGTAATTCCCTGTTTTTTGGAGCAATAGTTTATTATCTTCTGTCACCACCTTGACATTTGTTAGTGTTTACAGTTTGTGTTCATTTCCTGCATGTAATCAAATAAAATCAAAGAATAATATAATTTGGGATGAACATTTATTAATTCTTGTCAACTTTTCTGTTATTTCAGTAGGTCACTTTTCTACTTTCAGTAGAAAGCGATTGCCTCGCATATGTTAATAATTATGAGGAAATTGCGAAATCTTAAATTTGTCCTGATGCCATTTTGAAAGACAGTGTTCCTGACATAACCTTATCTATCATACGTATATGCAGTATTTCTAAATTTGTAATCCTATCTAAGGGCAAACCTTGGTGACAGAGTGGGTTAGAATCCTAATGTGATTTAAACAGATGAAATGTAAATATCTCCTGCAGTTATGTCTTCCTTCCAACACCTTCCCTCATATAAATATTTAGGTGACAGATTCCGTAAGTAAACTGAATGTTATATGAACTGAATTCTTTGTGTTTATCAAAAATAATAAAAAAAGACTCTAGTACAGGAAACTTGAAATGAAAACATAAAATGTAGAAAATAGACAGCCGATTCCTTGGAACAGAAAGCAAAAGAGAAGCATCAATAAGACGCTGATTTTCTTTTCAAATGATGAATAATGTGTTCTATGTTTCCAAGGCATCTTTAAATCTTTATTTCTGCTTTTTTATTCCTGTTGTGTTTGGGACTTGCTTATCACAGATCTTTAACCAAGCTTTTAAGTTGGTGAAGTGCATCATATGCAACGTGGTCCTGTGTACTGTTATGTTTCGTAACTTCAAAACATTAAACTAATTCAAAGAAGACACAGGAGTCTGAAATGCGGGTCCTATCACGGGTTTACTTTAAGCGAGGCGTGCACGTTTCAATGTGGTAGTGTGATGTCGTATACAATTCATGTATTTACAGTATACATATAACCCATAATGAATTATTTAAACAAGAATCCTTAATCAAATAATATATATAAAAATTATTCAAGTATTACTAAAATATTAAATACACATGTACAACTGTTATCTCTAAGAAAAGATCTGCTGCAAATATAAAACCTCACGTATAAAAGGTAAATTAGAAAAATACTGCACAGTACAATAATCACTATTAAAATTAGGTTGACTGTTTAAATACATTTAATCTTTTTTGACACAATTGTGAGTGTCCCTTAGTGGAGAGAGTGTTGTTGTGTAATAGTAGCTCATAGATCTACAGGGCAAAACGGTGCTACACGTGAACGGCTAGCTATTCCTCATGAGCAGGGAAATGCCCAGCAGCAGCAGTTTGCTCACCCAAGTGGGCAAAGAAATGTCACATGTGAGTAGATTATTGTCCCACTAACAGAAGTTTGGAGAAAGTGCATTGTCACTACTGCAGCAGAGGGAAAAGAAATCCCCTGTAGTCAAACCCTGCTCGGCGAGATTGCACGGAGAGCTGCCTTTGAGGATCAAAGTGAACACTGTGGTGACATCTGAGCCATTTGACAAAAAGGTGTCATAGCCAGCTTAGCTCTAGGCAAGAAACGATGATGGAATGGTTTGGTTTCCTACAAATCATTGATCTATTGTCTACCCAGTTAGAATGACTTGGGTACTAACAAATTGTCCCACCATCTACACAGAACACTGAGAGGTTGTCTGGTGTGTAGAGTCAGGAACACAAAATGCTCTGTGTTTGTTTCCACAGATGCTGCCCGACCTGCTGAGTTCTTCCAGCATGTTGTGCGTGTTGCGTAGAGTCAGGACTTTGATGCATCCTCACAAGGATACCCATTCACATAGGCTGTCAATCAACATAGGCATCTGTATCCTCTCAGCCAGCCATCCAGGCCTGTCCCTCATTTGGCTGTGGTCAGCAGTCAGACTATCTGTGGCAAGAGATCTTCAGAAGACACTTGAGTCAAACATACGGACTCTAAGAGAGTGAGGGCAGTCTTCCAGTTGGCAGACTTCAACTACTCAGCATACAGTTGTATTTCACTGACCTTTATACAGCAAGAGGTGGGTTATTTTACCAAAATATTATTGTGTAGGGTGTGTGTTCAGTTATAATTAATTCTGAACACATTAGCATCAATGAAGTGCATCACAATTTACATCTAAATAATGTCTTTCATCTTGCAGAGAAATTGGCACTGGAATGGACATATGAATTATGATCAGGAACAGATCACTCAGCCTCTTGAATCTGCTCTGATATTTAAACCTGATACATGGATAGTTCCTTTTCTCCCTCAGTTGCTGTTTGACTTACTGAGATTCTCCCGCAGACTGCTGCTGGGGACCTGAGAGACTGAAGATGCCAGGATCTGGAGCAACAGGCAATGTACCGGAGGAACTCAGCAGGTCAAGCAGCATCTATGGAGGGAATTGGACAGTTATCATTCAAGGTCAAGATTGTTATTGAGATTTATTAATGTGACTGGTCTAATTGTATCCTCAACTCCATATTCCTGTCTAACTACAATAACTTTCATTCTCTTTGCTTACTAAGAATCCGTTTCTTCTTTAAAAGAGGTTCAATTTTCACTGCATATGAGTTCCAAAGACACTGTGAGAAAAACTCAGCTCCATCTTAAAAAGGTGACCACTGATCTAGATTTTCCTACATGAAGAAGCACTCTCTTCA
Organism: Mobula hypostoma; assembly: GCF_963921235.1. Taxonomy (NCBI): domain Eukaryota; kingdom Metazoa; phylum Chordata; class Chondrichthyes; order Myliobatiformes; family Myliobatidae; genus Mobula; species Mobula hypostoma. The sequence continues at coordinate 81,855,060 of NC_086104.1, read as the reverse complement.
CATCTTCCCTGTTAAGACCCTCGCATCATAAGTTTCAATCATCATTTCTCTTTCTAACTTCAGTAGAAACAAGCCAAGCCTGTTCAAACTTCTGTCATCAGACAACCGGATCTTTCCAGGTATTAGTTTAGTAAACCTTCCCTAAATTGCTTCCAGTGCATTTACATCCTTCCTTAAACAATGAGTCCAATGCTGTATACAATTCTCCAGATGTGGTCGAACCAATGCCTTATGTAACTAAATCAAAACCTCCCAGCGTATATCATAATAAACCATGTGGCAGCTGCTGGCATTGTTACAGATTCTGAAATGCCTCAGCTGCAAAGGTTGCTGAGGTGTGCCATCGGTGGTGTCCCCACTGAGATGCCCATTGAATGAGCTTTATAGCAGATTCAAAGCACACACTGTGGTCTTTGCAAGCCTGCAGTGAGTTCTGAAGATGCCCAATTAATACTTCTTTTAACAGCCATAAATACAGCAATGTAGTGTGCTCCCAGTTGATGCCAAAGCTCCCGTTCGTGCAGTCCAAGGGAGGAAATTTGATGTATGCAACTTGTGATGTCATTAGATGTGGGACTGATGCCACGTCTGCTTTGGTCAATTGCACAATGCATGGGCTCATTTTGCAATGGGTGCAATTTCATCTAGATGTGACTGCTGGTGTGATCTGCCCTGGGTTAAGTTACTTTTGCACGTGATTGGCCCATGAAGAACTAATGGTGCTGGATCTGTCTTCCAAGTTTTTGACCAATATTCCACAATGGTTCTTCATGAACACTTACAAAGTGGGTAAAGTGAAGTGAACTTTTTCCATTCTACCTGCCCCAATTTGTCCATTCCCCATAAGTAATAAACTGAGGAAAAACAAAATATATATTCTGTAATATGAAAGTTGTCTCTGTGACATTTTTCTCTAGCCAATATGATCTTCAACATGGAGTTACTGAAGGTGCCAGTCTTTGGACCAACACTAAATCTACAGTATACTAATGAATGAATCTGGGGACAAAAGGCAGTTTGTAAATCTGAAAATAAGAAGGCAGTGTAGTGAGCAGTGAGGATGACAATCATTGAGTACAAGAAAACTGATGCAAAGAGTGGGCATGTAGCAAATCAAATTCAAAAGGCACAAACAGCCATGTCAGTAGGAGGAAAGGGAGACTAGAAAACCATAGGGCCAGTTTTGAAAAGGAGTGCAGGTACATGTACAGAAGTTGTTGAAAGTGGCAGGATATGTTAAAAAAATGGTTACCAAAGCACCTAGGTAGCTGGGCTTGATATAGATAGGCTGAGAACATAGGAAGGAAGGCATGGGGAACCTCTGCTGCAGCTACAACTTGAGTATTGCATCCCATTTGAGACCTTGCACTTTCCAGAACATGGAGAGTGTACAGAAGATATTTCCAGGAATGAAAGTTTTCAGCTATGTGAATAGACTGGAGAAGCTGGGCTCGTACACAATAAAACAGAGGAAACTTGAGAGGGAATCTGACTTAAATTTACGAGGAGTCTGGATGGAGTTGATAAAAGTTGTTCCCATGGGCATATAATGAAGGTATCTGGTAGAAAGAGCTGTAAAGGACATGTGGAAGTTGAACAGATGGGGAGAGCCTGGTCTGCACTTGACGGTGTTGTAATGGAGGCAGATCCAATTGTAGCACTCTAAGGTAGCTGGATAAAGAAAGACTCTGCAGAGAAGTGAAGAGGTTGATTCTTGCTGGACGATTCTTATGCAAAACTGGTAGAGACTTAACGGTCCTCTTCCATGTTGCACCCTTTCTGTGATTCTATAAAACGCTCATCTTCGGGGATTTATTGCTTAAAATTGTGACTATAGCATTTTAATTTTGTTTTTACCTTCACCGCAAGAAAAATTCCTGCTAATAGGGTAAGGTGGATAGGAAAAACTTTGGAAGTTGTGGAGATGTTGAGGTCTAATTCATGAATGGTAGATGAGGCAAGATCTAATTAATCTTCACCAGGTCTGCAGCAGATCAAGAAAGTTTCCTACACCACCATCTCAAGGGCTACAAGGGTTGGGAAATAGATGCCTGCAGTTCCCAGATTCCAAAAAAAAGAATAAAAAGAAACAGCTGTTTCATGGAAAGGAAAAGGAAATTGCCTTTTAAACTCACGAGAGAGCATAGGCTATCAACTTTTTGCTGTTGATGTTTCTGTAGCAGGCAATTTCTTTTTTACAAGGTCGAGTTGCTAGCTCGATGCTCAACCCTGCACGGATGGAAAGTGTGCCAGGGGAGCCGGCTGGGTTCGAACTCGGGAGCCTTCACTCCGAAGTCCGGCACTGATGCCACTACACCACCAGCCAGCACGTTTCATGGACTGCAACTCAAAATTGGTCTCAGCCTGAAATGTCGACTATATTTTTTTCCATAGATGCTGCCTGGCCTGCTGAGTTCCTCCAGCATTTTGTGTGGGTTGCTTGAATTCCAGCATCTGCAAATTTTCTCTTGTTTGTTAAAAGTTTTTCGTTGGTCATAACACATCTTGGCATATCCCAAAAATATGTAAGCGATACGAAAATGCAGTGCTCCTTTGTTTGCAAGCATTATGTGTTTGTGTCTGTAATCCATTGGGAAAAATGTTGGGGCACATTTCTCAATAACGTGCTTGGGCAGAACTGATCAAACAACAATCTCACTGATGTGCCCAATGCATTATAAACATTCAAGGCTCTGGTGACCCTGACAATCACTATTGTGGGATGCAAGTCCAGTTGCCTCCGTCACAGAACACCGCTTCTCGGTTGGGTAGGGGTGGGAGTAAATCTTGACTGAGAGTATCAATACCCACTCCTGTTTAACAGTACGAAGATCCTCTTCCTCCCAAAAGTGCAAATCATGAGGCATTTCAGTGGAAATTGCATTGTGACCACTGCATGGTAAATAAAGGAGTAAAAATATAAGATGCATGGTATTAGCAAACTAGAACAAGAACTCTTTTAAAGTAGGCATTCAATAGAACAGGCAGGCATGACTCTTGTTCTCAGCCACTCAACAATACTATCTCCTTGTTTACAGTTGTTAAATATATCCAGCATAAACAGAGCTGTAAATATAACTGTGTCATGCCATTACCATCTTAAAGTGAGCTGGTAGATTACACCTGAAAATATGGGAACATAGTTTAACTGGCATCACTATCATAAAGAAAAGAAACAAAAATAATGTTTTGAATAAAAATCAAAGATGTGCGTTATGTTCAAAATGTTAGCAATTATTTCATTTGAGTTGGTGTTCTATTGAATCCTGTTTAAATATCTTGTATCTTGGTCAATCTTGGATATAATTATGACTTTCCCTGAATGATAATTGGTGTGGTTTCTATAATCTCAGATGTATAATCCATTTTTCACTTCCCCAAAATACAAGGGACTATTACAAAACTATTCTGATTTGACTGCAAGGGATACTTTTAGAAAGTACCTTGACATTTTGTTTCACTATCCAAACAGGATATGGGATATTTGACTAGCTGTGGAACTGGGTTAAAAGTTTATTAAACAACAACAAACATTCATATTGGGTTCTTCATACAGCAGAGCTGATTGTTATCCAATGGACTTAGCAATAGTTTGATGGCACCAGATTTAGAGTTGCCATGGCAAATTAATCATGTTTTGTCACCATATTTCCAAGGTTCTTTAGCTGGGCAGCTCAGATAAGGGCCTCGCTACTGTAAATAAATCAGATTCCTATAATGTCAATAAGACACTGAGGTCATGCATATTTAGCCCGGGTGGTCAAGAGGGAGAGGCCCCAAAAAGTGAGTGAAATGTTATTTTCTTAGGAACTACTCCAATATTCTCCAGACCAGGAGCTCAGCCTCCATAATCATCAGCTCTTCCAAAACCTGCTTCCTAATTTGCACCAATTTCTCTCCAGTAAATCTTCTCCTCTGTTACAAACCCTCTATAGTTTCCCTTTCCTTTTTCTGGTCCTTTCATGGGCTCTCCATCCCTTGAAATTTCTGTGCTGTTCCTATTCTTGTCTCTTGTGTCATCCAATTTTCATTATTTCATCATTGGTGATCATTTTTCAGTATTTGGTTCTAAACAATTGAATTTCCTCACTGAAGTACTCCACGCTCCCTTCCTTCATGAATCCAAAATGAATCTCAGTGTAGTATGCAGTGACATACTTCATATGTACTTCGATAATAAATATACTTTAAACTTCCATAGTGCTCCTTAAATCCGAATCCATTGTCAGAGTGCATCGTCAGAATCTAAAAATCCTTATGAGCTGGGTCTCAGATTTTGTTTTGGCAATGATTCTTGGAAGTGTCTGTAGATATGTTGCTGCCTAGAGGTGACAGGAGTGGCAGGAATTCTTCCTAAGACTCCATGGGAAAAACAAGGATTGCTGCTGAATAGGGCACCTCTTTACCACATGATTGGCCGAATCATTCCCTTTTTGACCCAACTTCTTTCAGGCCAGGTTAACCTATGAGCGTAACTAATAGTGTATTGAGATGGATCCTGGCAAGTTGCAGCAGGGAGAAGGTTCAGGGGATGAAACAGAATTGGGCCAAGCATCCCATTGGCAGCCTCAGGTTGCATGCCAGCCAGTTTGTAATCTATCCTCGGATCTCAGCTCAAAATGCCAGAAGTGAGGGTGAGGAGATGGGCAAGGAGAATGCTGTCAGGTTAGGATGAAAAGCCAGAATCATGGTCAAAGACTTTTAAGAGGGCTTTTTAAAATAGCTTTGAGCAGACAATTTGCCAGAGGTTTTCAGAGGGAAGAAACCTAGCTCAGATTCCAGTGGTGAAGTAAAGAGAGATAAAATAAATGTTATTTTTAACCTCCAGGTTGCTGTGCATGGCATAAGAGCATGAACTCGAGAGGTGTGATTTCAAATCCATACATGAGTCACAAAAGGCCGATGGATTCTGAGCATTAGGTGAGAATCCAAGCAAGAAACAGTGAAGTGATGGAAAAGTGTGGTATAGAAACTGTGAACCATATGTAGAGTATGTAGTGTATTATACTTATATATTGGCTTGGATTTTACAGGAGAAAAATGACAAAGCCACTAAAATCCACTGTTGTTAAGTTGCAAATCCGATGTCCCCCTCAGGATTTTTATGTGTGCATGTTTGAAAGTAGACATCAGGAAGTGGATAGTGAGGCTGCAGGCTGCGATCTGATGCTAGACCCAAGACGGGGTAGAACAGAGAGTGAGACCTTGAATTCATTACTTGACAATTATGATATCAATTTGACAACTGCATCTGCACTGTGTCTAAGAAAGCACAAAAGTTTCAGGTAAAAGTTTGTTAATTGAAGACTATGAAATCAACTATGTTTAAAATACAGATATATATTTATGAAATAAAAAATAGATATTTTGAAGTGTAGATTGATAGTTTGAAGTCTTTATCTGTGTGTAAAACATTTTATCTCTTTTAGTTTCTACGTTTGTAAATAATTATAAGTAATTATTGTGCTGAGAAGTTTTTAATAGCTATTGATTATTTTTGAAGAAATCATTAATATTTTCATATAAAGATGTAACTCTTTAAAAATGCTGTCTAAATCTAGGCCTTTAACCAGGCCACCCACCAAAATCTACTCTGTCATTGATGGAGGTAAACTTCCCTGGTACATGTGATGCTCTTTCGACAATGGCACATGACAGTTCACTGCATTCTCAAAGGAGCATTGCTAAAGCACAGATCTTTTCTTCAGATGTCGTTGTAGGTCATATCTGTTTTTCGAGGAAGCCACTAGGAAAGCGGGTGAAGGCAAGGCAGTGGATGCTATCTACATAGACTTTAGCAAAGCTTTTGACAAGGTCCCACATAGGGGCTGGTCAGGAAGTTTCAGTCGCTCGGCATTCAGGATGAGGTAGTAAATTGGATTAGACATTGGCTTTGTGGGAGAAGTCAGATAGTGGTTGTGGATGGTTACCTCTCTAACTGGAAGCCTGAGACTAGCGGTGTACTGCAGAGATCAGTGCTGTTGTTTGTCATCTATATCAATTATCTGAATGATAATGTGGTTAACTGGATCCGCAAAGATTTGCGGATGACACCAAGATTGAGGTGTAGTAGACTGTGTTGGAGGCTATCATGGCTTGCGGAGGGAGCTGCATCAGCTGGAAAAATAGCAGATGGAATTTAATACAGACAAGTGCGAGGTTTTGCACTTCGGTAGGACCAACCAGGGTAGGTCTTACACAGTGAACGGTGGGGCACTGAGGAATGTCGTAGAACAAAGGGATCTGGGAATACAGGTACATAATTCATTGTAAGTGGTGTCACATGTAGATAGGGTTGAAAAGAAAGCTTTTTGCACATTGGTCTTTATAAATTAATGTATTGAGTGCAGAAGATGGGATGTTATGTTGAAGTTGTGCAAGACATTGGTGAGGCCTAATTTGGAGTATTGTGTGAAGCTCTGGTCACCTACCTGCAGGAAAGATGTAAGTAAGGTTGAAAAAGTGCTGAAGAAATTTACAAGGATGTTGCCGGACCTGGAGGACCTGAGTTATAAGGGAAGATTGAATAGGGTAGGACTGTATTCTTTAGAATGTAGAAGATTGAGAGCGGATTTAATAGAAATATACAAAATTATGAGGGGTATAGATAGGGTAAATGCAAGCAAGCTTTTTCCATTGAGGTTGGGTGGGACTATGACCAGAGGTCATGGCTTAAGGGTGAAAGGTGAGAAGTTTAAGGGGAAACTTCTTCATTCAGAGGGTCATGTGAGTGTGGAACGAGCTGCCAGTTCAAGTGTTGCATGCGAGCTCGATTTCAATGTTTAGGAGATGTTTGGATAGGTACATGGGTAGCTGGGAAATGGAGGGCTGTGGTCCCAGTGCAGGTTAATGAGATTAGGCAGTTTAAATGGTTTTAGCATGGACTCGATGGACCAAAGTGCCTGTTTCTGTGCTGTACTTCTCTATGACTCTATGTCAGTGATAAATACTTTTGGCCCAACACTAACTGAAAAATATGTGCCACTGTTTGAAACTGCATTTAAAATTGTCGCAGAATCCAGAAACTGTTCTTTGCCAAATATTTATAGTTAAGGGCAGTACTGGGAATCATCCAGGAGAGGGTGCAATTGTACCTTGTGAATTGCACCTTGTGCAGTAAATCAAAGCAAGTTAGCTAATGGCTGTGATGGTGACAATGGCTGACAAAACAAACATGACTCAGAACATTCAAATATCATGCTAATTTTGATGAGCAATAAATTTGATCACTGCTTCAGGAATTCTTTTCATTATTATTTATTCCCCAAGCAATCATATTGCCATTTATCTTGTGGGGAGCTTGCTGTAAACTGATTGTCTACAGTTATGACCGTGCATCTATCCTAGTTAATTAACTGCGAGCTCTTTGGTTTAGTCTGAGATTATAAAAAACACAATATAAATATAAGGAAGGGATGACATAAAGGCAAGAGAAGGGATTTTGATATTGAAAGGTGAAGGGAAGCTTCCTGTTCAGCGCAAGAGTAGGAAATGACAGCAAGATACATGTCAATTGCCAGGAAAACAGGCAAGGGAGAGAGATAAGAGTAGAAGTGCCGTAAGCTATGTTCTACATCACCCACGAGAAGTCAACAAGATTAGTTTAGATAGCTGCACATGTACTGAGATACAGTGAAAAGTTCTTCACTATACTTTTCTCGGTACATGGAATAATAATAATAATAAACCTATTGCCAATCAACAAATTCTTGTAGGATGTACAAAATAAATGACAGCATCCTTAGGAGCATTGACGTACAGAAGGGCTTCAGGGCAAAAGACTATAGCTCCTTGAAAGTGGCAGCAGGGTTAGCTAGAGTAGTGAAGAATTCATCTGGGGGGCATGCCCGCCTTCCAAGGACAAGATCTAGGCAGTCATGTCACCATTTAGAAGACAACGATTAGACTGCACTGAGTGTACTGCATACAGTCCTGGCTGCCCCATTGCAGGAAGGATGTGGTAGCAATAGAGAGGGCACTTTTTTGCTACTACATCCTTCCTGTAGTATAACCGGGCAGAGATTCACCAGGACTTTGCCTGGAATGGAGGGCTACAGCTAAGCAATTTGGTCAGGCTGGACTTATTCCCACTACAACTTAAGAGGCCAAGGGCTGACTTACAAATGTTTATAAAATTACGAGGCTTCTAGATAGGATATACTGAGACCTTTTCCCAGGGCAAGGGAGTTTAGAATGAGAGGGCACAGGTTTAAGGTGAGAAGTGAGAAACTTGAATGAGACCTGAAAAGGAAGTTTTTCGCACAAAGGGTGGTGTATATGTAGAACGAGCTGCAAGAGGAGGTGGTGGAGGCAGATACGAATGCAAAGTTTAAAAGGGGTTTGGTAGGATGGGAATGGCATAGATAGAGGGATATATACTAATGCAAGCAAAGCTGATGAGCATAGAAAGGCTTTATGTTTTTTATGTTTCTGGCTTAGGTCATCATGTTTCCACAGCAAAACCTTTACTTTCATGCCTTTAAACCCTTGCCTTTTACTGCTATGGAGAAAATGAATAGAGCCAAAGAAGGTGTTCATTGTAAGATTAAGATATTAGGTGACAGTTCTAAACTCATCAAACTTCAATTTTCTTTTGAGGTTTGTTCAATAATTGCTTTTACTGCCATTTTTATACTCCATGTAAAGTTCTCAATTTACAAATCTATAAACCTGTTACAGAATTAAGCTCTGTCTAATGGGGAAAATTTACGTTTGTCAATGAACCACATTAACAGTTCCATCCCTGTCGTGTGTTTATTTTGCTAGTTTCAGCAGGAAGGACACTGGAGTTATTATTTTTGGCTTTAATATCGGTATGCTCAGCCAGCAATAAAACAAATGTGTTTCTCTTTCCAAGTCATCCCCTCCATTTCATTTGTTACCAGTTACCAGTCATCTGACGGTTATGTTATTTTAATAATTGCAGAATTAAGATTATAAGCTAGTTAGAAATGTAGAGACAATGTAAAAGAATCATCATAATCTTTTGCATCTACCCACGTTTTTGTTTAAAACTGTTGTATGTCCCCAGCACATCCTTAGATTGTGTTGGTTGTTAATGCAAATTATGTTTCAGTGTACATCTGGTAAATAAAGTGAATCTGAATCTGAGTAGATTGTACAAGGTGCTTGTGTTTTAGCAACATTTCACATCTCTTAATGATTCGTTACATTCCTGACTTCGCAGTTAGAAGTAACAACTCAGATATACATTGGCGACTGGGACATAAGCAATTGATCTTGAATGAAAAAAATCCTGAAGATTGGGAAAAATGCAATGTAATTTGCATGGAGAAATTTCAAAGGACACTGAGCCAAGCAAGAGGGCTCCACTGAGAGTTGTCAATATTGGTGACTGTTGCACAGATAAGGCACCAGTGGTGTTGCTAAGGATAACCCTGTGGATATAAGAGAACGCCGGCCAAACTGTGCATGAAAAACAAGACCAGTGCCGTTTGTGAGGGTTCTGAACAAGCACTTTTTTCTAAGGACAGGATTGACCTATTGTAAGTCAATACAGTGGCTTAAGGTGAGAGGAAGGAATTTAAAAAAATCAAATTCAAAGTTCAAAGTAAATTTATTATCAAAGTACATATATGTCACCAAATACAACCTTGAGATTCATTTTCTTGTGGGCATTCACAGTAAATCGAAGACCTATAATAGAATCTATGTAAGACTGCACCCAATAGGGCAGACAAACAACCAATGTGCAAAAGACAAAAAACATTGCAAATACAAAAAAACGAAATAATAATAATGAATAAATAAGCAATAAATATCAAGAACATGAGATGAAGAGTCCTTGAAAGTGTCCAGAGATTTGGGAACAGTTCAGTGAAGGGGCAAAGTGAAGTTGACTGAAGTTATCCCCTTTGCTTCATGAGCCTGATGGTTCAGGGCTAATAACTGTTCCTGAACCTGGTGGTGTGAGTCCTGAGACTCCTGTACCTTCTTCCTGATGGCAGCAGTGAGAAGAAAGCAAGGCCAGAGTGGTGGGGGACCCTGATGATGGATGCTGCTTTACTCAACAGTGCTCTGTGTAGATGTGTTCAATGCTGAGAAAGGCTTTAAGGTAATGGACTGGGCCATATCCACTACTTTTTGTAGGATTTTCTCTTCAAGGGACTTGGTGTTTCCATACCAGGCCATGAAGCAGCCATTCAATATATTCTCCAACGAACATCTATAGCAGTTTGTCAAAGTTTTATATTTCATGCCAAATCTTCACAAACTTCTAAGGAAGTAGAGGCACTGCCCTGCTTTCTTCATAATTGTACTTATGTGCTGGGCTCAGGACACGTCCCTTGATATGATAACACAGATGATTTTAAAGTTGCTGACCCTCTCTATCCCTGATCCTTCAATGAGGACCAGTTCATAGACCTCTAGTTTTCTCTCTCTGAAGTCAATAATCAGCTCCTTGGACTTGCTGACATTGAGTGAGAGGTTGTTGTTGTGGCACCACTCAATCAGATTTTCAATTTCTCTCCTATATGCTGATTTATCACCAACTTTGGTCCGGCCAATAACGTTTTGGTCGAAACATTGAGTGTACTCTTTTCCTAGATGCTGCCTTGCCTGCTGAGTTCCTTCAGCATTTTGTGTGTGTAGCTCGGATTTCCAGCATCTGCAGATTTTCTCTTGTTTGAGATTATGGAGGAGATGTTGTTGCCAATGTAAACTGACTGGGGTCTGCAAGTGAGGAAATTGAGGATCCAATTGCACAAGGAGGTATTGAGGCCAGGAATCAAAGCTGATTGATTAGTTTTGAGTGGATAATACTATTGAATACCAGCCGTAGTTGATAAAGAACATCTTGATGTATGCATCTTCACTGTCCAGATGTTCCAGGGATGAGCGAGAGCCAATGAAATGACATTTGCTATGGACTTGTTCTGCTGGTAGGCAAATTGGAGCAGATCCAAGTCACTTCTCAGGCAGGAGTTGCTGTGTTTCATCACCACCCTCTCAAAATATTTCATCACTGTGGATGTAAGTGCTACTGGGTGATAATCATTGAGGTGGGTTACCAGGTTCTTATTAGGCACCGGTATAACTGAAGTCTGCTTGAAGCAGATGGGTACCTCAGACTGCCAAAGTACAAGCTTAAAGCTATTGGCGAATACTCCAACCAGTTGTTCAGCACAGATTTTTAGTACACAGGCAGTTACCCCATCTGGGCTAGGTTCTTTCCGTGGGTTCACCATCGTGTAGGATGCCCTCACATTTGGTCTCAGAGACCGAAATCACAGGGTCATCTGGAGCTGTGGGAGTTCATGAAGGTTCCTCCATGTTTTGATGGTCAAAGTGAGCATAGAAGGCATCGAGCTGATCTGGAAGTGAAGCCCTATTGTCACCTATGTTGCTTGATTTCGCTTTGTAAGAGGTGATAGCATTCAAACCCTGCCACAGCTGTCAAGTTTAGTCTGAAATTGCCACATTGCCAGTGAGATGGCTTTCTGGAGATGATACCTGGACCTCTAGTATCTTGGCCACCAGACATGAATGCCTCTGAACTGGTACTCAGCAGACTGCAGATCTGCAAGAGTAATACATGCAAAGTGCTGAAGGAATTCAGCAAGTCAGGCAGCATCCACAGAGAGGAATAAATAGTTGATATTCTGGGCCAAGGCCCTTCATCAGGATTGGAAAGGAAGAGAAGAAGCCAGAATAAAGAGGGAGGGAAGGGGGAGGAGGGGGAGGAATAAACATCAACTGTTTATTCCTCTTCATAGATGCTACCTGACCAGCTGAGTTCCTCCAGCATTTTGTGTGTTATACTGGATTTCCAGCATCTGCAGAATCTCTGGTGTTTGAAAGTTTTTTTTTACATGGAGATTTTTTGATATCTGGATCTCACTGGCAAACGAAATGGTGGAGTTGGATATGATCTCTACACTGAAGAGACATTTAGACAGTCACCAGAATGGGTAAGGCCTGAAAGGATACAGACCCAATACAGGCAAGTGGGATTAGTATAGCTGGGCAAAAAGATCAGCATGAACGTGGTGGAGCAGATGGTCCATTTCTATGCTGTATAATTCTGTGATTATATGACTCTAGTTCCAGCAGTGAAGAGGACGGTAATAAAGTCCGATGAGGTCTGCAGCATGTGATATTGGGTACACACTTACCTGATTTGAGAGCTCAAAACAGGCCCAAGATTTACATTGAGAAAGGTGTTGCACTACTTCCACAGATGCTATCTGACCAGCTTAGTGTTTCCGGTAATTTCTTATTTTCCATCAGAAGCAGTTTTTGTTTCTTGATTGATGCTAATTGATTGAATCAAAAGATGCAACCTGAAACAAAAAAATAATTATTTAGCATGGGTTCATGAACCCATGAAGAGTATGTTGTTACTCCTTTTTTTTTTGCACTAGTTATTTATTTTAGTAGAACAAAGATTGGCGCATGACCTCAGCTTGCAAGCCAAAATCCAAGGCAGTTAGCCAAAGTAACTTCATAAGTGTGATCCTTTCTCTGAGGAGGCTGTAAACTACTGAAGCCAATATGAGCAATGGGGTGTTGGGCTTGTACAGAATCTATATCACCTGTAGCAGTGTTGGAAAGCAGAATGGCATTAAGATGGTTAAATGGTTATTCATTAACATGGCAACAATCACTCAATCGTGTATAAGGCTATGTACGGTATATCTAAGGGATTTCAAGTCAAATGTCACAGACAACAAATATTGTGAACTTGAAAATACATTCATATGAAACATGGAAGGTTCTAGACCTGAAGAGCTGCTTAATAAACCAGAATGATCTTCAAATAGAATGTCTCATCGCATCTCAGCCAAGATTGGCGCAGAAAATTGAAGCTAAACTGAAAGGCGGTGTTCTGTATAAGTGCTTCATACTTGGACATTGGATTGGGAAAATGTATAGAAAAGGACTGAAGGAAGGAAGTCGTCAGTTTTAAACTGCCAGCCTTCTTGGTTCACACGCTGAGCTTGGTCATCAGCAATGGTTCATTGAACTTGGACTTACTTTTTCCAGACTTGTAAGTAACTGTAAGTAAGTAATGCCGATTCTGGAAATGTGAAGTGAAATCAGAAAATGCTTGAAACACTCAGCAGGTTAGGCAGCAACGGTGGAAGGAGAAACAGAGTTAACAGTTCAAATCCAAGACTCTTTATCTGAATCTTTAGATGACGTCTCCAGTGTGTAACATTAATTTCAGCTGATGCTACCTACATGCCAGATATTTCCAGAAATATTTGGTTTTACTTAATAATTTATATGAATGATATGGCATTTTCCTTGGACATGACTGATTCTGCTGATTTGTGCCCATTTAAACTTTGGTTGTGAGGGTAGGAGTGTAACTCTCGGCACATTTTTGTGTTTAACTTCTCCCGTCCATCCACTGAGAATGCTTCAGACAAAATACATTTTGTACGCTGTTGGTTAAGAAAGTGGTCAAATATGTGGTGAAGAAGAATGTGTTATATACAGGGCACTGCAATGTTGTTTTCCTTGTTCTCATTAAAACCTAAATGAATATTAAATAGAGATATCAAGGCCAAAAGCTAACAGCAGATGGTGCCACTGTCCAGGAAGTAAAGCATCTCTGAAGAGGTATTTCGAGGTATTCAGAGTAGGCTTTTTCCTTCTCTGTGACTTGTACATGGTGCTGTGGTGGAAAGAATCACTCATGCTGTCCACTCTTCATGTCAAGGAGAAGCGTTGGTCACTCTTACATGTACAGGTGGGAGAAGAGTCGAAGAGTCCAATCACTTCACCAGGAACTCTCTACATACACTCTCTGATTGTACAGAGAACAGTCATCCAATGTACAGACATATAGTTCAGAACTGGCTGATTGGGTAGAGATGAGCTCATAATCAGTTGCTTCACTATGTGAAGCCTTGAAGCCTGTATGTGAAGGCACAGGCCCTTCAGCCCAATATGTCCCTGCCAGCTATCTTGCCCAGGAATCTTGTTGCATCTGCCCTCAACTGGCCCATATGCTAGACAGCTAGATGGCTTTTAAATATTACCAATGTGCTCACCTCCACTCTTCTGGTAAGATGGCAATGCACTCGGACACACCGGTCACTCTGGTTCCAATTAAAGTCGTAATTGTTCGTCCTTTATGTCTGCTTTTACAATTACAAGACACTACTGGATACTAAGGACGTCAAGTACCGCAGGAGCATCCTGCAGTACTCGATAGCGATGGAGCTGGACTTGTTGCGTACCGCTGTTGTATTGTCACCTGGATTTGTTACCTACTGTTGTGCTGAAGAGGTGCGTGGTGTGAGTGATTGTCTTGGACGTTTTTATTGTGATTGCAAGACTCTTGTTGGATGTTGGTAATATAGAATACGGCAAGTCTGGTTCACTGGTTTGTTAGTGAGATGGAAAGCGGGGGAGCGGTGCTGCCTCAGTTGTGGCAAGGACTTGGCCCTTGTGCCATGGGTTGCCCTGTTGCAGCCACCAGCGGAGGAGAGGCTGGAAGCAGTGTGGGAGAGAATAGAGACCTCTGTGGCTGTGCAGAAATCCATACTGGGTTGGGGGTTTGGCCCCTCCGGTGTTCGCTTAGTGAAAGAACAAGCCGAACCAGGCCAACCTGCCATCAATCAACAGGCCATGCTAACCAGGGAGTTGGGGCTATGTATTTTCTCTTTCTGACTGTATGCTTTTCTGCTATTGACACCATACATACTATGCACAATGTGCTGTGTGCTGTTGCTAAAGTGTTTTGCCCTTTGGCTCCAGAGGCATTATCAATGCTGTTTTGTTTGGCTATATTCATGCATGGTTGAAAGATAATTAAAGTTGAACTGGTCTTTCCATGATCATGATTGTCCTTGGCAAATTTTTCTACAGAAGTGGTTTGCCATTGCCGCCTTCTTGGCAGTGGCTTTACAAGATGGGTGACCCCAACCATTATCAATACCCTTCAATGATTGTCTGCCTGGCGTCAATGTTTGCATAACTAGTACTTGTGATCTGCACCGGCTGCTCATACAACCATTCACCACCTGCTCCCAAGGCCCTGTGACCCTGATCGGGACTAAGCAGGTGCTGTATCTTGCCCAAAGGGTGACCTGCAGGCTAGCGGAGGGAAGGAGCACCTTACACCTCCTTTGGTAAAGATGTATCTCCATCCTGCTACCCGTATAATTTTGTATACCTCTATCAAATCTCCCCTCAATCTTCTTCATTCTAGGAAATAAAGTTCTAACCTATTCAACCTTTCCCAATAACTCAGGTCCTTAAGGTCTGTACTCTTTCAATCTTATTTACATCTTTCCTGTAGGTAGATGACCAAAGCTGGACACAATATTCCAAATTAGACCTCACCAATGTCTTATATAATTTCAATTTAACATCCCAATTCCTGTACTCAATACACTGATTTATGAAGGCCAATGTGACAATGTACCAAAGGCTTTCTTTATGACCATATCTACCTGTGCTAGCACTTTCAATGAATTATGGATCTGTATTCCCAGATCCTTCTGTTCTAGTGCATTCCTCAGTGCCTTACCACACACCATGTAAACCTACTCTGGTCGTCCTCCCAAAGTTCAACACCTCACACTTGTCTGCATTAAATTCCATCTGCCATTTTTCAGCCCATTTTTCCAGCTGGTCCAGTTCCCACTGCAAGCTTTAAAAGTGTTCCTTGCTGTCCACTACACCCCCGCTCTTGGTGTCATCCACATATTTGCTGAAACAGTTTAGCAGATTATCATACAGATCGTCGATATAGATGACAGACAACAATGGTCTCAGTGCCGATCCCGGTGGCACATCACTAGCCACAGGCCTTCAGCCAGAGAGGCAACAATCTGTAACAATATTCTGACTTCTCCTGCGGAGCCAATATCTAATCCAATTTACTACCTCATATTGAATGCCAAGCGACTGAATCTTTTTGAACTTCCATGCAGGACCTTGTCAAAAGCCTTGCTAAGGTCTACGTAGACAACATCCACTGTCTTGCCTTCATCAACTTTCCTGGTAACTTCCTTGTAAAACTCTTTAAGATTGGTTAGACACAACCAACTATGCATGTTGACTATCCCTAATCAGTCCCTTTCTATTCAATTACTAGTATATCAGGATCCTTAGAATACTTCCCAATAAATTTAACACGACTGATGTCAGGCTCACCGGCCTATAATTTCCGGGTTTATTCTTAGGCCCTTTTCTAAAGAGCAGAACAATGTTAGCTATCCTCCAATCATCTAGCATCTCACCCGTGGCTAATGATGGTTTAAGTATCTCTTCAAGGGTTCCTGCAATTTCTGCACTAGCCTCTCACAGTGTCCGAGGGAACACCTTGTCAGGTCCTGGGGTGTGAAGATATTAAGTTAAATAAGTAGTGATAAAAAGGTTGCAGAGAAATAGTGAGAGTTCATTGTCCATTCAGAAATCTGACAACAGAGGAAAAGCTGTTCCTGAAATGCTGATTGTGTGGCATCAGGCTTCTGTACCTCCTCCTTGATGGTAGCAATGAGAAGAGGGCATGCGCTGGATGATGGGGATCCCTAATGATAGATGCCGCCTTTTTGAGGCATCGTCTTTTGTAGGCATCCTTGATGCTGGGGCAGCTAGTGCCCAGGATGGAGCTGGCTGAGTTGACAACATTCAGCAGCTTTTTCCGATCCTGTGCAGTAGCCCCTCCAAGACAGTGATGCAAATATTTTGAATGCTCCGCATGCTACATCTGTTGAAATTTGTGAGAGTCTTTGGTGACATACCAAGTCTCCTCAAACTCCTCATAAAATATAGCTGCTGGTGTCCCCTCTTTGTCATTGCATTAATATGTTGGGCACGGGATAGACCTTCAGTGATTTTGACACCCAGGAAGTTGAGACTTTCCATTGCTGATCTCATGATGAGGACTGGTGTGTGTTCCCTTGACGTCCACTTCCTGAAGTCCACAATCAATTCCTTGGTCTTACTGATGTTGAGTGCAAGTTTGTGGCTGCAACACCACTCAACCAGCTGATCTACTTCACCCCTGTATGCCCTCTCATCACCATCTGAAGTTCTGCGAACAATAGTTGTATCATTGGCAAATTTATAGATGGTGTTTGAACTGCGCTTAGCCAATCAGTCATGGGTTTAGAAGAGTAGAGCAATGGGCTAAGCACACATCCCTGAGGTGTGCCAGTGTTCATTGCCAGTGAGGATTAGATGTTATTTCTGACCTGTAGTGACTGTGGTCTCCCATTGAGGAAGTCAAGGATACATTTGCAGATGGAGGTGCAAAGGCCCCGGTTCTGGAGCTTCTTGATTAAAACTGATCTAATTAGAACTGATGATTAGAATTAGATTGAGTTGAATGTTGAGCTGTATTCAATAAACAGCAGACTGACATACTGTAGGTGTTGCGATTGTCCAGGTGATCCAAGGCTGGGTGCAGAGCCAGTGAGACTGCATCCAGTGCAGAGCTATTGTGGCAATAGGCAAATTGCAGTGGGTCAAGGTACTTGCTTAGGGAGGAGATGATTCTTGCTATGACTAGTGCAATTGAGTGCTAGTCATTGAGGCAGCTCACCCTGCCCGTTTGGGCACTGTATGAACACCTTTTTGTAGCTGGTGGGAATCTCCAACTGCAGCAGTGAGAGTATGCAGATGTCCTTGAACACTCCCGGCAGTTGGTTGGAACAGTTTTTCAGTGCCCTACTAAGTACACCATCAGGTCTTGACACCTTGCGAGGTTTGCCGTATTGAAAAACGTTCTGATGACAGAGATGACAGGGTCACCAGATGCTGCAGGGATTCTCACAGGTGTTGTTTTATTCTCCCTTCCAAAGAGTGCAAAAAGGTGTTGGGCTCAGCTGGGAGCGAAGCATCACAGCATTCATGATGCTAGGCTTTGCTTTGTATGGAGTAACGGCCTGCAAATCCTGCCAGAGCTGATGTGCATCAGATTCTGTCTCTACCTTCAAGCGGAATTGTTTTTTTGTTCTTAAAATAGCCTCCTGTAGGTCGTATTGGGACCACTTATACAGTTCTGGATCGTCAGTCTTGAATGCCACAGACCGAGCCTTCAGCAGTCTATAAATCTCCTGGTTCATCTCGCTGAGCAGTGGTTTACATTAGAAGCAGTAAGTATCTGGAGGTCAGCCTTGGCTAAATGCATGCCATGAAATATGAGTAGGGGAATCCTTCCCAGGGTTCAGACTAATTTCCTGCAAACGAAATCTTTGCTATCCAAGGGTTGTTGGCTTTTTATTTTACATGTCCTGACAACGACTATGCTACAAATGTGCTTTGGGTCATCTTGAAGCCCCATACCATGTTCCTTTCATTTTTTGATGAGGTTACAGATGAAGCTGTGATTCATTCTCAAAGGTAACAAAAGTTTAGTGATTCAATGAAGTGTGTGAATCCTTCAGAAGGGAGCTATTGATAGGTCTGCAGATCAGATTGGGGGTATGCAGACAATAGTTTTAGTGCCCACTGATCTGCTTGACTTGCATTCTTTATCTTGCATTGAGGTGACTCATCATTTTGTGAGCAGCAGTAAAAACTCCCAGGTCACTTTTAGAGAGTTGAGGACCATCTGAACCCCTCCTGCATGTGCCTTAACCAGCACAAAGTCACCTTGCGAACTGTTACTGTACATGCTGGTCTACTTTGTCCCTTTGTTAAATAGTCTGTCTAGTTAATGATTTTCATTCTTATTTGCAATTGTGGCATTGCCTTTTCATTTTTAATTGCAGTTCACACTGCTACCTTTTACTTTCCTTGTAAATTCTTCTAGCAGTACAAATCTTAAATGGAATTTACAGTACTTAAATGGATAAGAAAGTTTTACAAGAAAATAGAAACATAGAAACATACAAAATCTACAGCACAATACAGGCTCTTTGGCCCACAATGCTGTGCCGAACATGTACTTACTTTAGAAATTACCTAGGGTTACCCATAGCCCTCTATTTTTCTAAGCTCCATGTACCTATCCAGGAGTCTCCTAAAAGACGCTATCGTATTCATCTTCACCACCATTGCCAGCAGCCCATTCTACACACTCACCACTCTCTGTGTAAAAAACTTACCCCTGGCATCTCCTCCATACCTATATTCAAGCACCTTAAAACTGTGCCCTCTCGTATTAGACATTTCAGCCCTGGGAAAAAGCCTCTGACTATCCACACGATCAATGCCTCTCATCATCTTATACGCCTCTATCAGCTCACACCTCATCCTCTGTCGGTCCATGGAGAAAAGGCCGAGTTCACTCAACCTATTCTCATAAGGCATGCTCCCCAAACCAGGCAACATCCTTGTAAATCTCCTCTGCACCCTTTCAATGGTTTCCACATCCTTCCTGTAGGGAGGCGACTAGAACTGACCACAGTACTCCAAGTGGAGTCCAACCAGGGTCCTATATAGCTGTGACGTTACCTCTCGGCTCTTAAACTCAATTACACGATTGATGAAGGCCAATGCACCGTATGCCTTCTTAAGCACAGAGTCAACCTTCGCAATAGCTTTGAGTGCCCTATGAACTCGGATCACATGATCCCGCTGATCCACCACACTGCCAAAGAGTCTTACCATTAACACTATATTCTGCCATCATATTTGACCTACCAAAATGAACCATCTCACACTTATCTGGGTTGAACTCCATCTGCCACTTCTCAGCCCAGTTTTGCATCCTATCAATGTCCCACTGTAACCTCTGACAGCCTCCACACTATCCACAATACCTCCAAACTTTGTGTCATCAGCAAATTTACTAACCCATCCCTCCACTTCCTCATCCAGGTCATTTATAATAATCATGAAGAGAAGGGGTCCCAGAACAGATCTCTGAGGCACACCTCTGGTCACCGACCTCCATGCAGAATATGACCTGTCTACAACCACTCTTTGCCTTGTGTGGGCAAGCCAATTTTGGATCCACAAAGCAGGATCCCCATGGATCCCATGCCTCCTTGCTTTCTCAGTAAGCCTTGCTGAAATCCATATACACTACATCTACTGCTCCACCTTCATCAACATGTTTAGTCACATCCTTAATCAATTTAATCAAGCTCGTAAGGCACGACCTGCCTTTCACAAAGCCATGCTGACTATTCCTAATCATATTATGCTTCTCCAAATGTTCAATAATCCTGCCTTTCAAGATATTTTCCATCAACTTACAAACCACTGAAATAAGCCTTACTGGTCTATAATTTCCTGCGCTATCTCTACTCACTTTCTTGAATAAGGAAACAACATCTGCAACCCTCCAATCCTGTGGAACCTCTCCCATTCCCATTGATGATGCAAAGATCATTGTCAGGGGCTCAGCAATCTCCTCCCTCACCTCCCACAGCAGCCTGGGGTACATCTCATCCAGTCCCAGAGACTTACCCAACTTGATGCTTTCCAAAAGCTCCAGCACAGCCTCTTTCTTAATGATGTATGTGCAAGCTTTTGAATCCATTGTAAGTTATCCCTACAATTGCCATGGTACTTTTCCGTAGTAAATACTGAAGCAAAGTATTTATTAAGTACCCCTACTATCTCCTCCTGTTCCATACACATTTTTCCACTGTCACACTTGATTGGTCTTATTCTCTCATGTCTTATCCTCTTGTTCTTCACATACTTGTAGAATGCCTTGGGGTTTTCCTTAATCCTGCTCGCCAAGGCCTTCTCATGGCCACTTCTGGCTCTCCTAATTTCACGCTTAAGCTCCTTCCTGCTAGCTTTATAATCTTCTAGATCTCTATCATTACCTAGGTTTTTGAACCTTTTGTAAGATTTTCTTTTTTTCTTGACCAGGTTTTCAACAGCCTTTGTACACCACTGTTCCTGTACCCTACCATCCTTTCCCTGTCTTATTGGAATGTACCTATGCAGAACACCATTCAAATATCCCCTGAACATTTGCCACTTTTCTGCTGTACATTTCCCTGAGAATATCTGTTCCCTATTTATGCTTGCAAGTTCCTGCCTGATCGCTTCCTGTTTCCCCTTACTCCAATTAAACGCTTTCCTAACTTGTCTGTTCCTATCCCTCTCTAATGCTATGGTAAAAGAGATAGAATTGTCAGGAATCGGTCCTGTACACACCTAACAAACTCCACCCCATCTAAACCCTTTGCTCTAGGGAGATGCCAATCAACTTTTGGGAAATTAAAATCTCCCACCACAACAACCCTGTTATTATTACACCTTTCCAGAATCTGTCTCCCTATCTGCTCCTCGATGTTCCTGTTACTATTGGGTGGACTATAAAAAACACCCAGTAGAGATATTGACTGTTCCTAACTTCCACCTACAGAGACTGAGTAGACAATCCCTCTATGACTTCTTCCTTTTCTGCAGCCATGACACTATCTCTGATCAACAGTGCCACGCCCCCACCTCTTTTGCCTCCCTCCCTGTCCTTTCTGAAACATCTAAATCTGGGCAGCTTAAGTAACCATTCCTGCCCCTGAGCCATCTAAGTCTCTGTAATGGCCACAACATTATAGTTCCAAGTACTGATCCACACTCTTAGCTCATCTGCTTTGTTCATGATGCTTCTTGCATTAAAATAGACACATCTCAAACTATCAGTCTGAGCGCGTCCCTTCTCTATCACCTGCCTATCCTCCCTCCCGCACTGTCTCCAAGCTTTCTCAATTTGTGAGTCAACTGCCCCTTCCTCCATCTCTCTAGTTCGGTTCCCACCCCCCAGCAATTCTAGTTTAAACTCTCTCCAATAGCCTTAGCAAAACTCCCCGCCAGGATATTTGTCCCCCTCGGATTCAAATGCAACCCGTTCTTTTTGTACAGGTCACTCCTGCCCCAAAAGAGGTCCCAATGATCCAGAAATCTGAGTCCCTGCCCCTTGCTCCAATCCCTCAGCCACGTATTTATCCTCCACCTCACTCTATTCCTGTACTCACTGTCACGTGGCACAGGCAGTAATCCCGAGATGACTACCTTTGTGGTCCTGCTACTCAACTTCCTTCCTAACTTCCTGTAGTCTGTTTTCAGGACCTCCTGCCTTTTTCTGCCTATGTTGTTAGTACCAATATGTACCAGGACCTCTGGCTGTTCACCTTTTCGATTCAGGATATCATGGACGTGATCCCAGACCCTGGCACCTGGGAGGCAAACTACCATCTGCGTTTCTTTCCTGCGTCCACAGAATCACCTGTCTGTCCCCTAACTATAGAGTCGCCTATCACTACTGCCATCCTCTTCCTTTCCCTACCCTTCTGAGCCACAGAGCCAGAGTCTGCGCCAGAGGCGCGGCCACTGTGGCTTCCCCCACGTAGGCCATCCTCCCCAACAATACTCAAACAGGAGTACTTATAGTTAAGGGGGCCAGCCACAGGGTACTCTCTAGTATCTGACTCCTGCCCTTTCCTTTCCTGACTGTTACTCACTTATCTGTCTCCCAAGGCCCCTGTGTGACTACTTGCCTATAGCTCCTCTCTGTCTCCCTGACCAGACGAAGGTCATCGAGCTGCATCTCCAGTTGCCTAACGTGGTCCCTGAGGAGCTGCAGCTCGATGCACCTGGCGCAGATATGGCCGTCCGGGGGGCTGGGAGTCTCCCGGACTTCCCAGATCTGACAACCAGTGCAGAACACTGTCCTCACAGACGTACTTCCTGTTTCCATTCCTCACAGGTAACTTACCTCACCTTGACCCATTATTGCCGAAGCCCAAATGAGCCAAAGCCCTAAACTCTACCTCAGATCACTCTGTTGATGACCGCTCCGCTAGGCAGTGTCTCCCTTTTATGCCTGAACCTTCCTTGTTAACTATCTCACAATTAGTGCTCCAGTTATAACTGCTGATAGGCTACATACACTGGGCAAGCGCTTTTGAAGCTCCCTTTTTAAATAACCGCCGCTGACCTGTGAGAAATCCTTGTTGGTAAAGCTCTGTTGACGCTGCTGATAGGCCATGTACAATGGGTAACATGGCCAATTGGGACCATGCCTAGATGGGCATCTCAATCAGTGTGGACAGATTAGGCTTGATGCGTGTTTCTATGCTGTATTATTCTATGATTTTGAACTCCGGTGTTGAGAAAATAATATCTTCTTGTTTGGCGGTGATGGTTCCTGTTGCCAAGGCCCCAGGATCAGGAATTCCTTTTCAAAACCTCTCTTAAACTCTTGCCTCCTGTAAGACTTTCCTTAAAATCGACCTCCTTCATGAAATCTTTAGTTGTCAATCCTAATGTCTCCTTTAATGACATGATGTTATATTGTGTCTGACAAAACTTCTGCAAAGCATGTTGGTATTTTTGTTTTGGTGAGAACAAGCACTGACCAGGTTATCGTTTCATGGAGAACCAGCACTCTGCCCACTACCCCTTTGTTCTTTAAAAGTTCAAAGTTCAAAGTAAATTTATTGTCAAGGTAAATATACAACCCTGAGATTTATTTTCTTGCGGTCATACTCAATAAATCCATAATAGATTAATAACCATAATAGAATTAATGAAAGACTGCACTAACTTAGGCATTTAACCAGTGTGCAAAAGACAACAAACTGTACAAACACAATAAGAAATAAATAAAAATAAATATGCAATAAATATCAAGAATATGAGATGAAAGTGAGTTCATAGTTTGTGGGAACATTTCAGTGATGGGGCAAGTGAAGCTGAGTGAAGTTATCCCCTATGGTTCAAGAGCATGTTGGTTGAGGGTAATCATGCCAGTGGTGTTGTCAGCAAACTTGAATATGGCATTGACCTGTGCTTAGCCACACAGTCATAATTGTAAAGTGAGTAGAGCAGGGGGCTAAGCACACAGTCTTGTGGTGCACCTGTGCTGATGGAGGTCATGGGGGAGATATAGTTGCCAACTTGAACTGATTGGGGTCTGCAAGTGAGCAAATCCAGAATCCAATTGAACAAGGAGGTATTGAGGCCAAGGTCTTGAGGCCTATTGACTAGTTTTGAGGGGATGATGGCAGTGAATACTGAACTGTAACTGATAAAGAGCATCCTGATGTATGCAACTTTGCTAACCAGATGTTCCAGGGTTGAGTGAAGAGCCAATGATATGGCATCTGCTGTAGACCTGTTGCTCCGGTAGGCAAATTGGAGCAGATCATAGTCACTTCTTAAGCAGGAGTTAATAAGTTTCAACACCAACCTGTCAAAACACTACATCACTGTGGATGTAAGTGCTACTGAATGATATCCACCCCATCAGTACGGCCATGATCTCTCTCCCTTTGTTCACCTTTTCCCTCTCCCCCTTCATCATTACCTATACTCATCAATTTCCACCTCCCCCACACCCTCACAAACACACCTGACTCCATCAGCCCATCACTTTTACTCATCAGGTTCCACCTATCACTTGCCAGCCTCTGTCTCACCCCTCCTTCTCACTTCCATCTACTGGCTATTCTCCTTCCACCTTCTCAGTCCTGTTGGAGGGTCTTGACCCAAGACATCAATTGTTCCTTTGCCTCCACACAAGCTGTTTGAACCGTTGAGTTCTGCTGGCTTGTACTTTGCTCCGTATTCCAGCTTCTGCATTCTTTCATGGTTCCTTTGGGATTTTTAATGTTTTAAGGATACTATATAAATGCAAGTTGTTGCACTGATTTCTTCTTCTGTATTCTGGCCAACTCTCATAAATACTGATGATGGTCAACTATGTGTGGTGGATTTTGTTTAAATGGTAGAGTCTCCCCTGAAATACTTACTGTTCAAAATACTCACTCCATTTCTAACGTCCAGGACCATATTTGATATCCATATGAAGCAGGACTTTAAATGAAACATGTGAATTACGCTGTATTTGCTGTTCACACTCTGGACTCCTTTATTTTGGGGACTTAAGCTACGAGTTTACCAACCGCTTGCATAATGTTTCAAGGTGCCTTCTTGTCCGTTTCTACTTTAATTACCCCTCTCCATTCTCAGTCTGGATCCCTGATGGTTATTTTGACTCTGCAATAGTGTGAGACAACTGATCGGCCCCCAACTCAAAGGTTTCAAAGGTATATTTAATGTCAGAGAAATGTATACAATATATATCCTGAAATGCTTTTTCTTCGCAACGATCCACAAAAACAGAGGAGTGTCCCCGAAAAAATGAATGACAGTTAAATGTTAGTCCCCACCACCCCCCCCTCCAGCTTAAGTTGACCTCTCATCTTCATGCAGGTGGATAATTAGTTGTATGATGCCATTCAACAATTGTTAAGGAAGTTACTTTACTTAATTGTGTGGTGAGCATAATTACAATTGACACAAGCAATAACTTAGGCTGCTTGTCATTTCAATATCATCTATTAGCTCGCTGTTTGCCATCATTTCATTTAATTCTCCAATTCTGTTCACTTGCTTATGTTATTAGTGTGGTACATAGTGCATCAAGATCACCATTGACATAAAGGGGAAAGTGGAAATTAAAATTATTCAAAGTGATTTGAACAGGCTTTAAGAGGGAGAGGATTCTATACAAATTATCTTGCTTAATGAAAAATGTACATTGTGATTTCTAATGACATTATTGCCAGTTACCACCATACCTCAAGGTCATAACCAAAGCTACCAGCGTGGAGCTGGGGGATTCTGCATGGGGAGGCCAACTTAAGAACTTGTTCCATCTTCAAATTTACAATTATAAAAAATACAAATGACAGTAGTTTCGATGATTTTGAGGAGAAAGATCTGCTTCAAACATATTTTCCTGTGGTTTATACAGGTGGAAATGTTATTCATTGAATCAAACCTCTGGGTTTTCCAAGAATAAAGATGTAGTTATTCCTAATGACTAACTAGCTACCCTTGAATTGAAAATGTTAAGGTTCTGTGCTGCTTCTATGCTAAGTTGCTGTTTCTTCCCATCAAGTTTTTTTTAAACACACAGTCATATAATGATCTCACACCATATTTCACCAACTTGTCACCTTAAATGAAGTCAGAAAGAAGTTTGTTATGTGTTCCTGTTCTTTGGTTGCAATGAGAAAATTAACAGCCCTCTCTTAACACTTAGCTTGTGTATATAAGAAAAGAGAACAGAACCTGTGGCCACATTAGACAAACAAGATTTTTTTTCTCTCCTGTTTCCTGATGATTGCTCAGATGTGGGAAAACACCAGATAAAAGTAAACCTCACAGTTCAGTAAAACCAATTACAAATTACTCAGTCAACAAGCAGTGCCTTGTATGTCAACCTTATTTTGGCAACCACTTTCAGATGAAGGGCTATGGTGGTAAGTGCTCTCTGAATGCCATTAAGGGGTGTGAGGTCTACCAACATTCTATCATTACATACCCAGGACCAAAAATCATAGCCTCTGATAATTTAGAAGCTGTTAACAGCACCTGTCATTACGACAACTGCATCTTTTAATTAGTTTTAGCAGCAGCATTTCATTTTTACCTTAGTATGTAATAAGAATCAACACATCAAGTATCAAAACAAATTGAACCTCAAGTGCTATTGGGTGTTTTTTTAAAAAATTAGGCTGTGATTATTTGTGGTATGCTTTGACATTGTTTCGGAAAATCACATAATTACATACGTAGATTAGCAGATGTCATTCTGGAGAGTTACTCATTTTACATAAATAATGAAACATTAAAATTTCCCTTACAGGTGTGGTCAGGTATTCAAGCAGTTCAGAGTCTTTCTATAGTTATCTGCAAATAAAAAATCCACTCTTTGAAACAAATAGTTCCAAGTAAAGCAGACAATTCCTTCTCCATTTGTAATCACCGTGAGAGCCACATTTGGGTTTGACTGAAGTTCTGATGATTGAATACAGCTGTGGTGCAGTGTTGAACCACAGAGAGAGGGGAAAAAAAAAGCCAGAATTCCTGATAGTCATCCAACAACTTTGCACAGAAGTGCTTGTGTGTGGATATTAGGTGAAGACAGAACCCAGCTTGCTGTAATACCTCCTGTGGACTTAGTTCTTGTCATTCCAAGACTTGTTGGACAAGCATGATAATAGTATCGTCAACGGAAATAAAGTCAGGGGTGGTGGTGGTGGAATTGAGGTCGATGGGAGCCTGGATTATGACATTGACTGATTTGGAATAAAAATACCAGGTTGTTTTCCCTGGGGTAAGGTTAAAAAGTAACCTGAGAATGGGGAGATAAGGAGAAGATAGATCCATGTCCAAAGGGGACCAATACTCGGACCTATTAGTAAGATTATTACTAATAAGTCAAATAGGAATGCAATTGAAACCTTTAGCACAAAAACTGATACAAATGTATAACTTGCTAAAACTAGGAATAATTGATGTGAACAGCATTGGTAAAGTCATAAAGTCATATAATATATGGCTAAGTATGTATCTGTACTAATCCCATTACTGGCACTTTGTCCAAAGTCCACAATGCAATGAAAATTCACACAGTTACAGAGTTATACAGTATTTTACAAAGCTTAAAAAACAGAAGTGGGAGAGGAATTAAAAATTAAATGAAATGTGTGACAGCTCATTCTGTGGACTATAAGGTCTAGCATCAACCAACTGGGATGAATGACCTGTTTCTGTATTGCAAGTTCTGGGTAATTTTATGGAAGTTTGACACGTGTATTCTAACAGAATATTCTCAACATGAGAGATCAAGAGGCTTTACAGATATTGCACGATATGCTATCCAAAACTAGTGTTACATTCTCAATAGAAAAATGTACAATTTGTTATTGGCACCAGTCCTCAGTACACCACACGTATCTGTGTTAATTCTTTTGAAGGGAAGCTTGTGCTCTTGATGCTACCCTTAATCAAATCAGGTCAGTACATCAGAAATGCAGAGTCATGACTGATAACTGGTATCAATAATCTAGCTACAAGTGAAAGCTTCTAATGCTGTAAGAGATCCAATTGATCAGACCATGCCACAATCTATCAAATACTGTCCCATGGTTTGTGATGGATATCCATTGTCCAGGACCCAGGTGGTCTTTTTTCCTAGCTTAGCTTTCGAACACAGCTGCTGACTCTTTCAGTGATGTTTTTGAGTAAGTTAAATTCCCAACCAATGTTCCTTGTTCAGCTTCTTGTCAGAGACACAGTCTTCTGACCCTCAGCGTGGGGCTGGCTGATCAAGAGATGCAGAGTAAGACAATGGGCTTATGTTAATCAGACCTGCATCCAACTGGACACACTGGTGAAGTTATTTAGTTCAAGGAAACTTGAAGACCGGACTTATACCATCACTTAGCACATCAAATAGCTGATCTAATCAATACTTGGGAGATCTGTGTGCTCAGAGAGTCAGCCCTAACATCATTAGTTTTGAGTGCCTGTCCCCAGAAGTTTTTGGACAATCTGTGTGAATTTCCCTGCAAAGGTATGTGAAAAAATCCCCATGTATGTGAAGTCATCAAGTAATAAAAAGACAGTATAAATGTTAGTGAGAGCAGTCTCTAACATTTTTACGAATGGTCAGGGAATGATAAGAAGAATGACAGAAAGACAGAGTTCCTTGAATTCATTCCTCTGTCTTCGGTTTCTGCAACACACAACTGAAGATGTACCACAAGGAGCATTCTAACTGGTTGCATCACTGTCTGTTTGGAGGGACCACTGTACAGGATCATAAAAAGCTGCAGGAAGTTGAAATCTCAGCCAGCTGTAACGTGGGCACTCGCCTCCCCAGCATTGAGGACATCTTAAAAAGGCCTTGCCTCAAAAAGGTGGCATCCATCATTAAGGATCTCCATCATCTAGGACATGCCCTCTTCTCATTGCTTCCTTCAAGCAGGAGGTACAGAAGCCTAAATACACACACTCAATATCTTAGGAACAGCTTCTTCCCCTCCATCAGCAGATTTCTGAATGGACAATGAACCGATGAACACTACCTCACTTTTTTTTAAACTTCTTTTTCTTCTCTCCTTTTGCAAGACTTATTTAATATATGTATAAGGGAGGCACGGGAGGAGAAGATGGCGGTGAAACGCAGCTTGAAGCAGCCACTCCGGTGAATGATATCTGTTATTTGTCAAGTAGGGTGCCGTGCACAATCCTGATTTGATGGAGGCAGACGTGAGAGCACAGAGGAACATCTGGTGAAACTTCTGAAATGCCTGCTTCGCTGCTGCTGCTACTGTGTGATTCAGAATCTCCGGAGGGGAAGACCCCGAGTCCTCAGCTTTGCTTGTTGCTTGGTGGCCGAGGTGGGGTCGAAGCGCTCGGCAAAGATGATGCTCGGTGCTCGGTGTCGGAGGGCTGATTGGAGGCTCAAAGTTTTCCGACGGACTCAGAGTCGGCTGCGGTCGGGTGCTTCCAATGCATCGGCAAGTTTGCGGTGCTTGGAGTTCATGGCAGGGAGAGTTTCTCCCTTCTACCGTCTGTGTGAGATGATGAGGCTATCGGAACTTGAGACTTTTTTTTACCGTGCCCATGGTCTGCTCTTTATCAAATTACGGTACTGCTTTGCACTGTTGTAACTATATGTTATAATTATGTGGTTTTGTCAGTTTTAGTCTTGGTTTGTCCTGTGTTTCTGTGATATCTTTCTGGAGGAACATTGTATCATTTTTTAATGATGCATTTCTAAATGACAATAAACAAGGATTGAGTGTCCTCATAATCTAATCTATAATTGCAATTTATAATTTTTATTATTATGTATTGCAATCTACTGCTGCTGCAAACAGCAACTTTCACAACATAAGCCAGTGATATTAAAACAGATTCTGATTCTGATCCTTTTTTGTCTGGAACTATTTGGTACGTATTTTTGGCTTATAAGAATGTACCTGTGTTTTGGAAATCCTTTGTGTTTTAGAAATTGTTTGTAATTTGGAAATCTTTTAAAAGATAGAAAACCTCTGTTTTTAAATGTGTTTTAAGAATGGTATCTAAATTTAAACATGAAATACTAAAAATAAATGAACTGTGTTTAAACTAACATACATCAAAGTTGCTGGTGAACGCAGCAGGCCAGGCAGCATCTATAGGAATATCCTATAGATGCTGCCTGGCCTGCTGCGTTCACCAGCAACTTTGATGTATGTTGCTTGAATTTCCAGCATCTGCAGAATTCCTGTTGTTTGTGTTTAAACTAATTCACTAACCAGAAGTATCTTCTGCTTATTACGGAGGGAAGACCCAGTGCTCAAATAATGGGTATTGGTAGAGCATAAACAGGGAAGAGTAGGTGGCTACAGTATAACCTCCCTTTAGTGAGGGTACCCATAGCTATCTATATTCGATAGGGCTTAAGATCTTCATCTCAGTGCAGAACGTTGCGGACAGCAAACCCAACACCATCACAGTTTTAGGACATTTAGGAGGAACTCAGAATCAGAATCCTTGCCATAGAGGGAGTACAAAGAAGGTTCACCAGATTGATTCCTGGGATGGCAGGACTTTCATATGATGAAAGACTGGATCGACTAGGCTTATATTCATTGGAATTTAGAAGATTGAGGGGGGATCTTATTGAAATGTATAAAATCCTAAAGGGATTGGACAGGCTAGATGTAGGAAGATTGTTCCCGATGTTGGGGAAGTCCAGAACGAGGGGTCACAGTTTGAGGATAAAGGGGAAGCCTTTTAAGACCGAGATGAGAAAAAACTTCTTCACACAGAGAGTGGTGAATCTGTGGAATTCTCTGCCACAGGAAACAGTTGAGGCCAGTTCATTGGCTATATGAAAGAGGGAGTTAGATATGGCCCTTGTGGCTAAAGGGATCGGGGGTATGGAGGGAAGGCTGGTACAGGGTTCTGAGTTGGATGATCAGCCATGATCATACTGAATGGCGGTGCAGGCTCGAAGGGCCGAATGGCCTACTCCTGCATCTATTTTCTATGTTTTTATGTTTTAGAATCAGATTTAATATCACCGGCATATGTTGTGAAATTTGTTGTTTTGCAGCAGCCGTACAACGCAATACATAATAATGAAATAAAAACTATAAATTACAATAAGAAATATATGTATAACAGATTAAATTAAATAGGTACTGCAAAAAGAGAGCAGGAAAATAAAGAGAAAATAATGATGTAGTGTACATGATTTCATTGTCCATTCAGAAATCTGCTGAGGGGAAGAAGCTATTCCTAAAACGTTGAGTTTGTGTTTTCAGGCTCCTGTACATCCTCCTTGATGGCAGATATGAGGTGAGGGCATGTTCTGGATGATGGGGGTCCTTAAAGATGGGATGTCACCTTTTTGACGCAATGTCTTCAGAGGGTATTCTCGATGCTGGTGAGGCTAATGTCCATGGTGGAGCTGGCTAAGTTTGCAACGTTTCTCGTGTGCTTCTGTTTGTGGTTTGTCACTGAATTTTGCAATGTGCATAATCCGAATATGAAGAGGAAGCTTCCTTTCTATAATCTGAACTGGAAGATGAAGAGAACAGTGATCAAAAATGTTATATCAGTTTTATATCAGCCTCCCTCTTCTCTAGCTTTGTATCCCTTTCGCCAATCAACTTTCCAGCTCTTAATTTCATCCCTCCCCCTCCTGTCTGCTCCTATCATTTTGGATCTCCCCCTCCCCCTCCCACTTTCAAATCTCTTACCATCTCTTCTTTCAGTTAGTCCTGATGAAGGGTCTCGGCCTGAAACGTCGACTGTACTTCTTCCTAGAGATACTGCCTGGCCTGCTGCGTTCCACCAGCATTTTGAGTGTGTTGCTTGAATTTCCAGCATCTGCAGATTTCTTTGTGTTTGCGTGTATCAGTTTTATTATTGTTATTATTGGGTTTTATTATTATTTTATTACTATTGCTATAAAGAGTTGAGTAGCAAGTGTTGTATTGGTCACCAGTTCTCCTAGACAAAACTCTTGGAAAGCAACTAATATATGAATCAGAATCAGAATCAAGTCTAATATCACCAGCGTATGTTGAGAATGTGTCTTTGCGGCAGCAGTACAATGCAGGACATAATAATAGATTAAAAAATCTCAATTAAATATATTCTATATTAAATAGTTAAATTAAATAAGTAGTTAAGCAAAGTAGTGAAATAGTGTTCATGGATTCAATGTCCATTCGGAAATCAGATAGCAGAGGGGAAGAAACTCTTCTTGAATTGTTGAGTGTGTGCCTTCACGCTCCTGTACCTCCTTCCTGATGGTACCAATGAGATCGGGGCACACCCTGTGTGATGGGGGTCCTGAATGATGGAGTTGCCTTTCTGAGACATCACTCCTTGAAGATGTCCTGCATACTATGGAGGCTAGTGCCCACGACAGAGCTGACAAAGTTTACAACTCTCTGCAGCTTATTTCGATCTTTTGCAGCAGCCCTCCCCCCGACACCAGATGGTGATGCAGCCTGTTAGAATGCTCTTCATGGTACATCAGTAGAAATTTGCGAGTGTCTTTGGTGACATACCAAATCTCCTCAAACTCCTTATGAAATATAGCAGCTGTTGTGCCTTCTTTGTAACTGCATTGATATATTGGGCCCAGGGTAGATCCTCAGAGATGCTGACATCCAGGAACTTGAAATTGCTCACTCTTCCACTTCTGATCCCTCTATTTGTGTTCCCTCACCTTACCCTTTCCATAATCAGTTCTTTGGTCTTACCGACCAAATGCATCAATTAGATTATTTTATCACTCCAACTGCATCAGCGTTTTATTTTCTACTTTCCCCAACTTAATAAACTCTTCAACTGAGAGTGGAACAAGCTGATTGACAAACTGATAAAGAGCTGGATATGAAGAGCTGAGAGTAACTGCATGAGAGCTAAGGATTTAATCACTTGCAGTATTGGCTAGGAATTTGCCTGAACTTTTGCAGTGTCTATCTGTAAAAGAAATGTATCTTTGGTAGTTTAGGTAGCTATTTGCACCAATTTAGAAAATCAGCTTAGCTACCTAATCACCTCTTGGCAAGAGTGCACCAATTTTTCCAAACATTCCGGAAAGGCTAAAAGCCAGCTGTAAATTAATATTTTAGAAACATGAATGACATCCAAAAGCCTGATATAAGATTGACGGTATGAGTCGTGTGGTATTTGATATTCACCATGTGACGATTATGTTCCCATACTGTAGACTATGCATCAAACAGAAATTGGAAGCCAAATATGCCATCCTGAACATTAGAAAGTTATCATAACCTATCAGTTTAAAAAGACATAAACACACAGAATTAGTGTATTAAATAAGGTTTATCAGTCCACCTCTTGCTCTGACAATTCATCTATCTAATTTATTTTCATACCCTGTAGTTCATATCTTATGCTCAGTAATTATAGTGCTCCAGCTATTCGCTTGTACTTCCTGCCTTTGAATAGAAAACACTGTGAGGTTTCTGAAATAGGATATCATTATGTGTTGTGTTATTTAAAGAGTAAGGCAAATGAATGCAGAACTTTCCTGACTTCTTAAGGTTTGCGGATCATATGAAAATGACTATTTTCCCTTTCATGTATGCAAGGATGGATTCAGGTGGTACTGTAGCTAAAGGACAAATATGGACAAAGTGCTTATCTCCACCCCCTCCCCATAGAATGTCATTGTGTCTGCACAAATTTGCCTCTTACAGCAGGAAACACTCGATTTTCATATTCCATTTTCACCAGAGTAGCAGACAAAGGACACTGTATCTCTTGCACAATTTTAAAGAATAGATTTTACAGGCAAGGCAAACATGCAAAGAGGTCACAAGCAACAAGAGCAAGCTCCCAGCATTGATTGAGCTGAGAGCTCAAAAGAAGGGGGTGGGTTGGCAAATCTGGCATATCATTAGTCTTCAAAGGGCTGTGTGTGAAAATTAAAGGGATATGGTGAGTTAAATGTGAGCAGCTGTGTATGGGGACAAATTCTTTTTCAGCCTCTCCAAAGGCTGCTGATGACCTTTTAACTTCTGCAGTCATTTCAAAAGCTGTAGGAGGTAAAGGAATGGATGGCGAAACAAACTACAAGACAGGAAATGGGTAAGTGTCAGATCACCGAAGTACCCAGTTTCCTTCTTGGATGAGCTGATTAAAGTGTAGGTTTGACAGCACAAGATGAATGCAAGAAAGTTGTTCTCTTTTCCATTTGGGGCCACCTGTCTGAGGATAGCCGTATAGTAAGTCTGCCCAGGAGGTGGCAGCTCTGAATACTGCAGCACCTACACCATTTGGGAAAATGGATAGAGATGGATGGAGGGTGCCAGGTGAAGTCTGCTAAACATTGAGTCAAGCATGTAACCTATTTCACATTATCTGCTGTTCCTTTACAGCTTCTCAGGCAATTCCATGTCTTCACCAATCATTGGTAGAGCACAAGCCCGCTTTGAGAACTGAGCACCTCGGCACGCTGGCATCCTCTCAATTTTTGGAACCTAGTTCAGTTGCATGATGCATATGGTAGAGCTGCTGCCTCACATTTCCAGTGATCCAAATTTTTTCCTAGCCTCCAGTGCTGTCTGTGCACAGTGCGCTCATTCTCCCGGTGACTATGTGGGTTTCCTTGAGGTGCTCTTGTTTCTTCTCACATCCCATAGGTGTGCAGGTTGGTAAGCCAACTGGTTACTGCAAATTCCCCCTCTTGCATAGATGCATGGTAAAATCTGGGGAAGCTGATGGGAAAGGGGGGAGAATTTTTAAAAAAAGGATATGTTTAATGTTAGTGTAAATGTGCACTGATGGTTACCATGTACTGTGGGCTTTCGTTTGAGCACATTACTCACACTATTGGACTATTTCTGTTCCTTCACAAACTGGAACACAATAGAAAGAGCTGCCCTTCGTGCAGAATGTGTACCATCCTTGTATATCACGTCTTAACTCTTCTTCCTGTCACACACAAGTAACCATACAATAATCAACAGGTCACATGAAGTATTTTTAACAGCAACAGTGCCCGAACCAACTTTCTGAGGCTTTATTCCAATTCATTGAAGAACGTGCTGTCACCATTGACCTCTTATGACAACTGCTGTTGGGTCAACATAATGGTCACATCCTAGAGAATCCAGCTGATAGAATTGAGAATGTTAGGCAAAGTGAACAGATGTGGACAGTTAGTTGTGGTTAAAGAGGAGGAACACTGAAGTGCAGGATGGTTATGTACTCGGAGAATCTGTGTCTCTCAGCTGGATCTTCTGCTCAGTGAGAATAGCTGGGATATTGTCTCCAAGCTTGGTTCATGAACCTTGTGCAGCAGCTTGGCCACAAATTCAGTTTTAATAGGAAGTTTGGCTTGTATCACTGCACTCTTAATACAGATGCCTGTGAGCTGAAAGCAAGAATTCAAATCCCACAATGGCAGTTGTCGATGTGGATTTGACTAAATTAACAAATTTCAAATTTAAGCACAAAAAATGCTGGAGGAACTCAACAGGTCAGACAGCATCCATGGAAAGTATACAGAGTTGATATTTTGGGCTGAGACCCTTTATCAGGACTGGAAAGCAAGAGGACAGAAGCCAGAATAAGAAAATGGAGGGAAGAGAAGGAGTACAAGCTGGAAGGTGATAGATAAAGCCGGGTGAGGGGGAAGGTTAGTGGGTGGGGCGGGGCGTGGGGAAGAAGTTAGAAGCTGGGAGGTGATAAGTGGAAGAAATAAAGGGGTGAAGAAGAAGGAATCTGATAGGAGAGGAGAGTGGACCATGGGACAAAAAGAAGGAGGAGGGACACCAGAGGGATTTGATGGGCAGGTGAGAGAAGAGTAGAGGAGCCAGAAAAGGGAAGAGAGGAGAAGTTCAAAGTTCAACATAAATTTATTATCAAAGTACATATATTTCACCATATACAACCCTGAGATTCATTTTTTGTGGGCATACGCAATAAATCCATAAAATAATAACCATAACAGAATCAATGAATGGATGAACCAACTTGGGTGTTCAACCATTGTGCAAAAGACAACAAACGATACAAATACACAAAGAAAGAAATAATAATAATAAATAAATAATGAATATTCCACAATATTTCAAATAAGCAATAAGTATCGAGAACATGAGATGACGAATCCTTGAAAGTGAGTCCATTGGTTGTGGGAACATTTCAACAATAGGAAGCGAAGTTATTCACTTTGGTTTAAGAGCCTGATGATTGAGTCCTGAGGCTCCTGTATCTTCTTCCTGAGGGCAGCAGTAAGGAGAAAACATATCCTGGATGGTGGGGATCCCTGATGATGGATGCTGCTTTCCTGCAACAGTGTTTAATGTAGATGTGCTCGATGGTGCGGAGGGCTTTGCCTGTGCTAGACTGAGCCATATCCATTACTATTTGTAGGATTTTCCATTCAAGAGCATTGGCGTTCCCATACCAAGCTGTGAGGCAGCCAGTCAATATACCCTCCACTACACATCTATAGAAATTTGTCAAGGTTTTAGACATCATGCCTAATCTTCACAAACTCCTCAGGAAGTAGGGGCGCTGTCATGCTGCCTTTGTAATTGCACTTACATGCTGGGCCCAGGACAGGTCTTCTCAAATGTTAACACCGAGGAATTCAAAGTTGCTGACACTCTTTACCTCTGATCCTCTGATGAGGACTGGTTCATGGACCTCATCCTGAGTCAACAATCAGCTCCTGGGTCTTGCTGACATTGAGTGAGAGATTGTTGTTTTGTTACGTTGAATATTAAATTACCAGAAGTTGGAGAAATTGATATTCATCCCATAAGGTTGGAGGCTATCCAGATGGAATATGAGATGTTGTTCCTGAAGCCTGAGAGAAGGCCTCATTGTGACAGCAGAGGAGGCCATGGACTGACATGTTGGAAAGGGAATGTGGAGTGGAATGAAAATGGCTGCTATTGGGAAATCTTACCTGTTATGGAAGAGTGAATGCGTGTGACAAAGTGGTCCCCCAGTCTACGTTGGGTATCACTGATGTAGAAGAGACTGCACTGGAAACACGAACAAACTTGTGTGTGAAGTTTTACCTCACCTGGAAGGACTGTCTGGGGCCCTGAAAGGTAGTGAGGGAGGAGGTGAATGAGCAGGTGTAGCACTTGTCTGTTTGTTGGGATGAGCCAAAAGAGATATCAGTGGGGAAGGCTGAATGGACAAGGGAACCACTGAGAGATTGATTACTGCAGGGAGTGGAGAGTGGGGGAGGGGGGTGGGAATGATAAAAATATAAAGCTTAAATTTAAAATCTGATATCATAATGATGAGTGGGAAACAACTGCTATATTGTGAGAAGCCATCTAATTGACCAATGTCTTTGGGGAAGGAAATCCAGCTTGTGTGCAATTCCCAACTGCAAAGGGTGGTTGATTCTGAAAAACAAGCTATTAAGTTCAGGGGATACTTTGATGGCTAATATCTGTTGGCCATGCCAATGGTTCTCCCATCTCATGCGAGGAATCAAGCAGTTGCATACTGGCATGACGTCTCTCATAAGCTTTGAACGTAACTGCTCTCACATCTACTATGACTCAAAATGTATGCAGCACATGCTCACTAACTGTAGGTGGTCAAGATGCTCCTTCTTTGTTTTTGGTTAAGATACTGAATTCTTAAATGCAAGTAAGATCAGAACAATTAGGTGGATATGCATGCTGTCTTCATACTGTCTGGTTCATGCTGGTTCCTCCTCTTCTCCCAACTTTCAAACATTGATTTCTGGGGGTGGATTCATCCAGGCATTAAATGATATGAGTTGCTCCATAACAGAAAGAATGTAGGGAGATGATAGTATTGACAATTCAACACAAATACCAAGGCAGTACATTACGGTAGGAAGAATAACAATGTCACTTACCACTTGGGAAGTGCAAGTTTAGGACTGAAAGAACAAAAGAATCTTGTGGTACTAATTCACTAGTCACTAACTATTGTGCCATAAGTTAACAAAGCTGTATAAAAAGCAAAATAAACACTATGGAGTATTTCTAGAAGATAATATTGCAGATGAGATCAATTATGCTGAATCTTGTTTCGACCACACTCAGAGGACTCTATAAAGTTCTGGTCAATCTGTTATAAAAAATGATCTTAAAGCAGGGAAGATTTACAAGAATGGCACCATATGTGTAATGAAATAATTGTTACTCTCTATCCCATGCAGAACAAATAAAAAACATAATCAGATAAGGAACATAATAATAATAATTATCATCTTCATCAGGTGCCATGCCGAGATTGAGTTTTGACTGCCATGGTCCACACACTCCTGTTTCGGGTCAAGTGGATCAATTCATTGGTATTCATTTCCAGTTCTCTGGCTGCTGTCTCCATCATCATTTGTCTTTGTCTTCCTTTTGCTTTCTTCCCTTCAATCTTTCCCATAATTACCGTGCATTCTAACTCCTCTTTCCTAATCACATGTCCAATGAAGATACATTGCCTTTTCATGATCTCATACATTATTTCTCTTTTTGTGCTTGCTCTGTTCATGACATCCTCGTTAGATATTCATTTTGTCCATGATATTCTTTGCACAATACCACAATAAATATATATACATGTAACCGGGTGACCGTCAAATCTTATTCATTATCGTTAGAAGTGTACTCAGGCATCCATCTGGGTAATGCTAGAATAGTTGTCTGTGCCTTTAAGTGGAGACGGAGATGCCGTTACGCACGCACGGGATAGTGGGGAGACCATTTTTGTTTTCTACAGAAGAAGCTGATGGGGCTTTGGGATTAAGCTCCTCCCAGAGATACTGGGCATGGTGAGGAAAGATTTTCCCGAGTGAAGGCATTGGCGCTGGACAGCATGGCTTGTGCAAAGTTCCTTACCGGCCAAGTAGAATTACCACTACTGTATTAGCCTTGTATTAGTTTTGGTATTAGTTTTGTGTGGTTTGCTTTATGTATTTTTATACTGCATACACTATTCGTCGATTCACAAGTGGATCGAAAGTTAAACTGAGATTGTAATGGCAAGAACTGGTTGTAAATTCGTTCGTTTTGTTTTGAGACCCTCTTCTGGCACTAAAACATCTAAAACAGAGAAAGGAATTAAAACCCGAAAAAGTATTTGTTGTCCTGAGTGTGTACTTTTCCCCAGGCTACAAAATTTGGTTCCAGGAGTGGGGTTAATTCCAAGCCAGTTTAGAGGGTCTCTGATTGTTGTATGCAGTATACAATACCTAATACGGTAGTGGTGAAGACCAGGACCGCTGTTCCTGTCGGGCGCAAGAAGGGAGCGCCTATTGCTGCGTGGAGAGCGTGGTAGAGCCTCGGGAATGAGCTGGGATGTCAGTGACTGACGTCAGGACACAGAACGGAGACGTGGATCCAGGGAACTGTGGGCCATGAAGCCATCGCGTTTGCAGCAAACGACGGCAGCTACTCCTTTTGCAGACTTGTGAAAACTTTAAAGGTTTGAGCTTTTACTATGTTACACTCAGAGGACACACCAGTTGAACTTGATTTGAATGAACAAATTAGGGAATTGCATAGTAGATATGATGAAGCCATGGCAACCATAGATAAATTAAGCAAAAGGTCCTATGTATATGTCCCAAGGGAAAGACACATCGTTCCATTTATGGGGGATGTTGAGAAAGATGTTTGTTGATGACCTTATTGAAGAAGTACAACATGCATTTCATAGTAGAAATCAGTCTGACCAGGATCAGTATGACTTTGTTATGTCCCTGCTCAGGGTTGCAACCTTAGAGGAAGCACGTATGCGCAGTGATGCTGGGGAAGACTGTGCTGATGACTTGTTCACCTATCTCAGGGAAGCTTTTAGGGACCAGCGTAGTGCACCCCAGCTGTGGCATGGCTTCTAGAGTTGCAAACAGTGTGAGGGTGAAGATGTAAGAGAGTTTTCACATGCCCTAGCCCAAGCTCTTAACTTGCTACTGAAGCACTTCCCTGATGCCGTGCCCAATAAGAGGGTGGTGCTAAGAGATCAATTTATAGAGGGGATCAGGGATCCTTCCCTCAGAAGGGAGCTCCACAAGTTCGTGCGGGGC
The DNA here is from genome assembly GCF_963921235.1 of Mobula hypostoma. NCBI lineage: Eukaryota > Metazoa > Chordata > Chondrichthyes > Myliobatiformes > Myliobatidae > Mobula > Mobula hypostoma. The sequence continues at coordinate 81,815,297 of NC_086104.1, read as the reverse complement.
CACCCTGCATCTTCAATGATAGAAGCGTGAGAGAAGGCTCGTCTGTGGCTCGTAGAAGAGTCCCTGGGAAATACAGAGTCTGGAAAGTCAAGTGTAGCAGTAGCCAGGCACGGTGCTCGATTCTTAAAGCTTGGGAATCTGAGTTGGTCACACTAGATGATGTCCTTAAAGTAGTCACAGAACAGGGCAATGCCCTTTGTGAATTGACTCAAGCAATGAAAGATCGCACTGTACAGAAGGATTTTACATTGCTACTAGCAGTAGATGTAAGTTACAGCCTAGGTTCACAGAACATGGGCAACCAATATGTTTCAAGTGTCAGGTGGGAGGGCACTTGGCCAAGAATTGCCGACGGAAGCGGGGTGCAAGGGAAGTGGAGCCTGCATCCTCCCGCCCTCAAGAGTTTGGGAATTGGGCAGTTCGGCGGAACCTCATAGATACAGATAATGTACAGCTACCCTGTGACCAGTTACTGCAACGCGCCACAGGGATGTGTCCAGTTGTTGAGCTTGAAATAACAGGTGTCGCTGTCCGTTGCCTGTTGGACACAGGTAGTCAAGTAAGCACCCTGACCAAGCAGTTCTTTCGAGAACACTTGAATGGGGCGGACGAAGATGTGTTGTCCACTGCTGGCAGGCTTAGGCTAACAGCTGCAAATGGTCTCAATATTCCTTACCCTGGGTATCTAAAGCTAGAGGTTCAAGCAATGGGCATGAAGATACCAAATTGTGGCTTTCTAGTAGTCAGGGATCCTGTTAGCACTGAACCACCTATCCCATGTATTGTAGGCATGAACATTATCAGCCAGTGTAGGCAACTTGTCTCCCAGAGTTTGACACAACCCTAGAAGGGAAGCTGGATTCTGATTGGAGAGATGTTTTCCAGAAAGTGTAGATGCACACCACTGGAAAGAAAACCGTAGTCCAAGTATTGGGAAAAGATACTGAGCACATACCTACTGGATCTGTAGTCACCTTTGCGGCTAGCAAGGCCACTGGCGATGCCGGTAGTGACCATAAAATGTTACTTGAGCCACTTAACACCCCTTTACCAGGGGGTATTGTAGTCATTCCTACGCTCATTGACTCTGGTAATCGTATAGTGCCAGTGCAGATTTTAAACCTCTCTCGAGAGGCTGTATGGCTCGCACCTAGGACCCGGCTGGGTATCCTGTCAAAGGTGGAATGCGTAGGTGGTGATCCACAATGTGCAGTAAGATTTCAGCGGATCTCAGCTGGCATTGATCACGTAACAGTGGGTGTAAAGGAGGAGTGTAGTAATCACAACTTAAAGTCAATTCTAGACAAGCTCAACATTGGTGGTAGTGAAGGACAACAAGCTCAGTTAAGAGGGAGGAGAAGATGGCGGCGCGACGCAGCGCGCATGACCATTCTGAATGAATATCGTATGTGTTAACTAGGGGGCCGTGCACAATTTGGATTTGATGGAGACAGCCGTGAGAAGCACAGAGGAACACCTGGAGTAACTTCTGAAAATGCCCGCTTTGCTGCCGCTGCTACTGTGCGATCGAGAATCTCTGGAGAGGAAGGCCCCAAATCCTCGGCATTGCCTATTGCCTGTTGCCAGGGGCCAGGGTCGAAGTGCTTGGCAGAGATGGTGCTCGGTGCTTCGTGTCAGAGAGCTGGTCGGAGGCTCGGAGTTTTCGGATGGACTCGGAGTCGGACTGTGGTCGGATGCTTCCAGTATGCTGCATCGGCAAGTTGGCAGTGCTGGAGGTTCACTGTCTGCGTGAGATTATACTTTACTTTATTGTCACCAAACAATTGATACTAGAACGTACAATCATCACAGCGATATTCGATTCTGCGCTTCCCACTCCCTAGATTACAAATATTAAATATTAAAAATAGTAAAAATGAGTAAATATTAAAAATTTAAATTATAAATCATAAATAGAAAATTAAAAAATGGAAAGTAAGGTAGCGCAAAAAAACCGATAGGCAGGTCCGGATATTTGGAGGGTATGGCCCAGATCCGGGTCAGGAGATGATGGGACTTTAGAGAGACTTTGAGACTTTTACCGTGCCATGGTCTGTTCTTATCAAATTACAGTATTGCTTTGCACTGTTGTAACTATATGTTATATTTATGTGGTTTTTGTTAGTTTTTAAGTCGGTTTGTCATGTGTTTCTGTGATACCATTCTGGAAAAACATTGTATCATTTCTTAATGCATGCATTACTAAATGACAATAAAAGAGGACTGCGTGTCCTCATAATCTAATCCAATCTAAGAGCTTTATTGGTTAAGTACCTGGATATCTTTGCAGTTGAAGAGGAAGACCTTCTGTACACTGACAAGGTCAAGCATGAAATTCAGTTAATTGATGACGAGACTGTTTTACAGCCATACCGTCACGTTCCGCCAAATCAGTACAATGAAGTGAGAGAGCACATCTCAAAGTTCTTGAGGAAGGGTGTGATTCAGGAGAGCAATAGTGCATATGCCTCACTTGTGGTGTTGGTCCGGAAGGCTGATGGTATCATAAGACTGTGTGTAGATTATCGGAGACTGAATCTCAAGACCAGAAGGATGCATTCCCGCTCCCGTGTATTGATGAGAGTTTTGATGCCCTGCGGGGAGCGCAATTTTTCTTGACAATAGACCTCACTAGTGGTTACCACCAAGTGGCGGTAGAGGAGCGTGATAGGCATATGACTGCTTTTATGACCCCGTTTGGTCTGTATGAATAGCTTCGCGTGCCGTTTGGGGTCTACAATGGACCGGCAACTTTTCAAAGGCTCATGCAGGCAAACATGAATGACTTAGTCTTCCAAGTCATGCTTGTGTACTTGAATGATATTCTAGTGTATTCACAGACCTTCCAGGAACACTTGGAGAGGCTTGACACTGTGCTTAAGTGCCTCCAGGAGACCGGTCTGAAGGTAAAATTGGAGAAGTGTCATTTTCTGCAGTCAGAGATCAAATTCTTAGGACACCAGATATCAGCCAAGGGGATAGGCACTGATCCTGAGAAGGTCTCAGCTGTTCAGCAGTGGCCAGTACCATCGACAGTTAAGGACTTAAGATCGTTTCTTGGCTTTTGCAGTTATTATCGATGATTCATTCAGGGATTCTCAAAGATTGCTGGTCCACTGCATGATGTAATGAATTTGTGTACCAATGTAGGGAGTCCAAGTAAAACAAACCGGCTGTTAAAACAGTTTTGGACGGAAGAATGTCAAACTGCCTTTGACTTGCTCAAAGAGAAACTGACCAGTTCCCCCATCCTTGGCTTTGCCGATTACTCCCAGCCCTTTATAGTGGAGACAGATGCCAGCAATCATGGGCTAGGATCTGTGTTATACCAACAGCAGGGAGAGGGAAAGAGGGTTATTGCATATGCAAGCCGGCGATTAAGGAATGCCGAAAAGAATGATAGGAATTATAGCAGCATGAAATTGGAGCTGCTTGCACAAAACACAAAAGTGGGCTGTAGTAGACAAGTTTTGTGGATACTTGTTGGGTTCCAAATTCACCGTAATCACTGACAATAACCCCCTATCCCACTTGAAAACTGCCAAGTTGGGAGCAGTGGAGCAGAGATGGATCTCACAGCTGTCAGTGTTTGACTTCGATGTCCAGTATTGTCCAGGTCGGAGCAATACCATGGCTGATGCACTCTCTAGGCAGGCATTTGCAGGGGAGCCGGAGCCTGTCTCAGAGTTTGATGGGTCTGTGGCGATCTGTAGTTTGATCAATCATGGCACTGCCCTTGACCTGGCACTGGCTACCGCTGGTCTTAGCAGCTGTAGGGTTCAGCAAATTCCAGCCTGGGAAGCTGGTACTAGTGAGGTAAGGGGTCCGGCGCAAGGGAACACTCCAACCCTCCCAGGTTATTCTAATGGGGACTTGTGTACTTTTCAGCAGCAAGACCCTGTGTTAGGTGTCCTAAGAGACTAATGGGATCAGAAAAGGAAGCTGAGTGGCCAGGAGCGTAAAACTCTGCCTAAACCAGTTTTGTCCCTGTTAAGGCACTGGGATGGTATCAGGGAGTGTAAGGATTACTGTATAGTCGAGGATGAGAAGCTTGGGGGGTGTTACCAGCTTCTGGTACCTATCAGCTTGAGGAGCAAAGTGTTAGAGTATGCACATGACTCTACGGGCCATCAAGGCATAGAACGTACTCTGCAGTTGTTGAGAAGCCAATGTTTTTGGGTTGGCATACACGAGGATGTGGCACGGTGAGTAAAAAATTGTCCACGTTGTGTACCAACTAAGATGCCGCAGCCTAGGATCTGACCCCCCATGAAGTCATTTCTGGCTTCTAGGCCACTTGAAGTTGTAGCTGTAGATTTCACTGTGTTGGAGTCGGCAACTGATGGGCGTGAGAATGTCTTAGTGGTCACGGATGTTTTCACTAAATTCACCCAAGCATTTCCGACTCGGGATCAAAAGGCGGATACCACGGCAAGTGTGCTCTTGAGGGAATGGTTCATGAAATACGGTGTTCCTCAGGGATTGCATTCTGACCAGGGCCGTAACTTTGAAAATGAGGTCATAGCTGAGCTTTGCAAACTATATGGGGTAAAGAAAAGCCGTACCACACCTCATCATCCTACTGGAAACACGCAGTGCGAGCGTTTCAACAGGACGATGCATGATTTGTTGCGTATGTTGCCTCCAGAAAAGAAGCGCAGATGGCCAGAACATCTACCCAGGTTGGTGTATGCATATAATGCGACCCCTCACACAACCACTGCGTATTCACCTTACTATCTGTTGTTTCAGGTGGATCCCTACTTGCCCGTGGATGCTCTGCTGGGGCAAGAACAGACTGTGGACCGGAAACATGACTGGCTAGCTGTACACCAGAGCCGACTGAGGGATGCGCATGCCAGCGCAAAAGTATACTCTGAACAGAGGGTGGCAGAACGCATTGCCTGGCAGGAGGACAAAGTTTACTGTCCCAAAGCTGATGTGAAATTGATACCTGAGGAACAGACCATTAGGCCAGAATAAGATCCAGGATGCTTGGAACTCAATGGTCTACAGGGTGGTAGAGGTACTGGGCAACACATACACTGTGGAACGTTGGGAGGGTGGGCCTAGCAAGAGGGCGAACAGGGTAGACATCAGGCCCTGTAAGAACCATCCCCCTCCAGCTACCCGAAGAAGTCTGCAAACTCTAGTAACTCAGGCCAGTTCACCCCTGGGGAATGAATCAGATTCTGAGGATTCAGAAAATGGTGTGATATTGGTGGAAGATATGTCAGAACAGGGTGTACAGGGTCTTGACCCAGCCTAGGCAGCATATCTTCCGAAAATATGACACCTTCTGGAACTGAGACGGGGGAGCTGATGACTGCTAATACAGGGGCGGAGGTCGGTAGCCCTCTTGTAGCAGCACCCCGCAGGAGTAAACGAGTAAATGCTGGACAGCACCCCAGCCCACATCACGAACCAAGGTCAGTCCTTGATGAGGTCTCCATAAGTCCGGCAGCAGTGTCTGAGGTACTGGCTAGTCTTAGTTCAGTTCTCTTTAGAGAAGCAGTTAAGGAGATTAAAAGTACCCTTGTAGTGAGCGAGTAATCGAGGACGGTTACTTGAATGCAGGGGAGAATGTAACCGGGTGACCTTCGAATCTTATTCATTATCGTTAAAAGTGTACCTAGGCATCCATCCGGGTAATGCTAGAATAGTTGTCCGTGCCTTTAGGTGGAGACGGTGATGTCATTACGCACATGCAGGATAGTGGGGAGACCATTTTTGTTTTCTGCTGAAGAAGCTGGTGGGGCTTTGGGATTAAGTTCCTCCCAGAGATACTGAGCATGGTGAGGAAAGATTTTCACGAGTGAAGGCATCGGCGCTGGACAGCGTGGCTTGTGCACAGTTCCTTACCGGCCAAGTAGAATTGCCACTACTGTATTAGTTTCATATTAGTTTTGTGTGGTTCGCTTTATGTATTTACATACTGCATATGCAATTCGTCGATACACAAGGGTGTGGATCGAAAGTTAAACTGAGATTGTAATGGCAGGAACTGGTTGTAAATTCATTTGTTTTGTTTTGAGACCCTCTTCTGGCACTAAAACATCTAAAACAGATAAAGGAATTAAAACCCGAGAAAGTATTTGTTGTCCTGAGTGTGTACTTTTCCCCAGGCTACAAAATACATAAGACAGCTTATATACTGTACATATATTGATTGTATGTCCATAAAGTGACACTAGGCACAGGCTGTTCATAGTGCTGGCTCATAACTGCACTGCCAGATTCAGGTCAAGTGGCATAATCAAGTTCACTGATGATACTCCAGTGGTTGGCCTCATCAGCAACAATGATGAGTTGGCATACAAAGAGGAGGTAGAGAGACTTGTCAAGTGGTGTGAGAACAACAACCTGAGTCTCAACGTGGACAAGACAAAAGGGTTGACTGTGGACTTCAGGAAGGCGCAGTTTGATCACTCGCCATTACACATCAATGGCTCTGCCGTGGAGAGAGTGAAGAGCACAAAGTTCCTTGGTGTGCACATAACGGATACCAGGGACTCACAACACCTCCTCACTAGTCAAGAAGGCACAGCAGCGTCTACACCTTCTGAGAAGATTGAGGTGTTTAAGGCTTCCCGCACCCATTCTAACAACTTTCTACAGGAGCAGCATCGAGTGTCCTGTCTGGTTGCGTCTTTGTGTACTACAGAAGCTGCAAGGCATTGGATTGCAGTATGCTACAGAGAACTGTAAAAACTGCTGGGCGGATCACCGGGGTCTCCCTCCCCTATATTTGTGATATTTACTGGGATTGTTGCAGACAAAAGCCCAAAACATTGTTGAGGATCCCTACCACCCATCCCACAATCTCCTTGACCTACTGTACTACCATCAGGAAGGAGGTGGAGGAGGATGATAAGGACTAGGACTGTCAGACTGGGTAGCAGCTGCTTCCCTCAGGCTGTGAATCTAATGAACAGCTTGCCACCGCTGAGGTCTGGTTACTAGGACAGCAAACTGTTTACTGTTTACCTATACTGTGCTTTACTACATGCAGTTTGAATTATATTTTATAATAATTCAACTTATTCAACTTATTTATCGTACAATATTTTGGTTTATATGCTGTGTGCGATATATATTGCGTGGGTGCACTGTGATCGGGAGGAACATTGTTTTATTTACTTGTATATATGTGTAGTTAGATGAGAATAAACTTGAACTTGATGTTAAGAGGGTTGTGAGTGTGAGAGTTTTCCTGAAGAACATAACCTTCTCCCTTGTCCCGCTGACATTGAGGAAGAGGTTATTTGCCTGGCACCAGGCCTCGAGCTCTTCCACCTCCTCTCCGTGGGTCATCTCATCATTGTTGGTGATGAGTCAACACTGTCATGTCATGACAATGTGATTACTTGGGGGTTTGGCTGTGCAGTTGTGCGTGAGCAGAAAGCACAACAATGGGCTCAGCACACATTCCTGGGGGGCATCAGTGTTGAGGGTGATGGGGAGGAAGGAGCAGATGTGTATCCTGACTATCTGTGGTCTGTTGGTTAGGAAGTCCAACACCCAGTTCCACAGTGATGTATTTAGGCCAAGGAGAAGGAGTTTGTTCACCAAGCTCTGTGAGACAATAATGTTGAATGTCAAAATGAAATCTAGAAACAACATTCTGATATCAATGGAGAAAGATTCAATTGAAGCATACATTCTTCTCTGCCATATCTCCTGTGTGAAGACTGAGGACACTGAATAACATGACAATTGGCCATTAATATGATCTCCTTTTGATGACCCACTTTGGTGTGGGTCCTGAACCCAAAATTATTTGTCTTTTGGTCTCTGACAGTCGTAAGCCAATATTGGTGAAAGAAAAAGACTGGAATTTTAGAGAAGAAATTCAAGAATTATGCTGCAAATATTGATTACGGGGTTCTGATTTTTCACCCTTTGCTATCCAGTGACCAAAGTAGAGGTAATCTAAGATCGAATAGCAAAATCTATACAGAGCAACAACAAAATGCTGGAGGAACTCAGCAGGTCAGGCAGCATCTATGGAGAGAAATATACAGTTGACGCTTCAGGCCGAGACACTTCATCAGGACTCAGCCCGAAATGTCAACTGTTTATTCCTCTCCATAGATGCTGTCTGACCTGCTGAGTTCCTCCAGCATTTTGTATGATGCTCTGCATTTCCAGCACCTGCAGAATCTCTTGTGTTTAGCAAAATCTATACATTACCACTGTGCTATCGCATACAAATGTTAAACTCTTAATGCATTCCAGCCTCATGTATTGTCTACAAGGCACATAATAAACAGCTCATACTTCACTTTCAAAGAGGAGGAAAGGGAATGAAAAGCACACACTTGTTAACCAAGATCAATGTGATGGAACCCTGACATAAGCTGATATGTGCACTGACAGTCACAGTCCGTCTTTGCCTTCCCAGCCCTAAACATTGACAAGTAGATTACTCTGGCCCAGCAGTTACACATCCATCTATCAGCTGCTTGAATAGCTTGTATTTCAGCAACCATAGTCAAAGTAACAAAATGCCACGTGTAGACTGATGAGCTCTGTAACTTTAGTGAACCTTTACGTGATGAATGTTATTTACCAGTTTGCATGACACATGGGAGAAGGTTAAGAATTAAGAATCATTCTTTTTCATTTCTCTTTTTGTACTATGCATAATAAACTGATACCAGTTTAGACTGGTAGTTGCTGCATTTACATTGCGCTTTCTAAGGAGAAGATGAAATGATATGATTTGTACAAATATTGTTCTCTGCATTTGTTATTTTCTGCTTGAAACATTCTTGGTAAGAATGTTCATCCATCCATTATATATGTTTCCTTAATAGTTCCTCTTTGAAGCTTTCTGGGCAGTTTGAATTATATTGGATTTTTTTTTACTGTTTCTATTTAAAGTACTGTGGATACATTATAAAATGTTTTTACCCCTTGAAAGTTCCATGTTAAATAGACGTGTATTTATCAGATACGTACATGTTTAGGCATATTTGCATCTATTATCATGTATTAGAGGATCAAGAGGAGTTCTGTGGTGCGTTTGATTCCCAACACGGTCACATTTCCTTATTTAAAAAATATATTCTGGAGTGTAATTTGCCTTTTTACAGTAGGATGGAAGATGATGTAGGAAAAGTAAGATGATATGTTGGTCTGCTGCTCGTGTCCACCTTTGAGAATACTTGTAACTGAAGGGCTGCAAATGATTTCCATTCTCCTGTCAAATGGTTGATTTGCATTGTCAATGAACTCTATATATAGGCAAAGCGCATCTTACACTAAACAGCACCAGTTACCTACCAATATTAATGCATGTATGTATGTATAATTACTAATAGCAGATTAATTGGTCATTCATTACAAATGCAATTTTTAAGTAGTTGCAAGAGAAATTTGATGGATGAATAAGGTGCCCGTGTGTACCACTGTACTCTAGTGGTTGACGTGATGCTTTTACTGTTCTGGGGTTCGGAGATCAGAGATCAATTCCAGGACCGTCTGTAAGGGGCTTGTACGTTCTCCCTGTGACTGCGTGGGTTTCCTCCAGGTGCTCTGGTTTCCTCCCACAGTCCAAAGATGTACCGGTTAGTAGGTTAAATGGTTATTGTAAATGGTACTGTGGTTAGACTAGGTTTAAGTAGGTGGGTTGCTGGGCAGTATGGCTTGTTGGTACGGAAGGGCATTTTCCAGCTGTATCTCTAAATAAAGCAAAATAAATTAATTAGTGGTAAACTAATCGTATTACTTAAAATGGTAACTTTATAATGAGTCCAGAGATTGAATCAAATGTAGGCTAACTGTATCGTATCTGTTGATGCCTCATCAAATTTGACAAGGTATATACTTGGGTGACTTCAGGAGTGATCGTAGCCAGATGTCTGTGGAAGGAAATAAAGTAGCCTTGTCCAAAGTCTGGGCTCCGAAGGACTTTCTAGTAAACTGTGTTGCTCCTTAAATATTGCGGCTGAATAGAAAATAAATTGTTTTCACTGATTATGGATTATAGAAACAAAGAAAGAACGCAGCACAGATGGAGGCCATTGGCCCTATCCAGACCATCCTGACTCTCTGAGCTGAAATTCCGTTGGATTGATCAGTTGCATATTTTAGTGCCTCTAACACTGATGAAAATCCAGCAAAGTTTTGTAATCTTATAACTAAACAGAATTGAACCTTAGTCACTATAGGCTTATGACTTGAATTGACTCCCGTTGATAATGAAAGGTCAGATTATCTAAATAGTTGTTAAATTGGGTAGGATTTCCAGGAGCAACAGTCTGTAAAGAACTGCTGCTGTAGTGCTGAAAGTTCTAGGAGGGAGGGAGAGGTAGGGAGGGAGAGGGAGAGAGACCAGCTTTATTTGCCATATACATTAACATGTATAACTGTGGTGTGTTGGTCAGGGTGTGATATGCAAGAAAAAAAAACCACTTTCAACAATTATAAAGAACTATATCAAATAAAGTTAGAGGTTATAGTACAGATAAGGAATAAAATGTGCATAAATACATAAATATCAGCATGTATTTACAATGTAAACAACATTATAAAATGTGATTTCAAGCATTTACATTGTATGCAGTGATGCGGGGTAATAGACATAGGCAGAGATGGTGGTGGGGGGATAACTAGAATGGTTGATCAGTTTAACTGCCTGGTGGAAGGAACTTTTAAGGTGGTGTGAAGTTTTTGTTTTAATAGCCCCATAGCCCTTTCCATAAGGGAGCTTTTGGAAAAGGCAGTTCGCAGGGTGGATAGTGTCTGCACTGATTTTTCCTGCACACTTCTTTGCCTTGACACATACGTCCTTCAGTGATGATGGACTGCAGTTAATGACTTTTTCTGCTGACCTGACAGTTTGCTGTAGTTTTCATATATTGTGAGAGGATGTTGCATCAAACCAGACAGTAATGGCTGATGTGATGATGCTCTCTATGGTGAATGTTGAATTGCACAAGTATGTTCTGTAAATTTTACCACCTGTCTAAGAAGTACATCCTCTGCTGAGCCTTTTTGTCATGGAAGCTTTTTAAGGTTCTCCCACATGCCTTCACAAAGGCAAACGCCCCCTTGGGGGCATGGTATCGCTCTGTAATTTACATTTCTGAACTCCTCACTAAGCAATCTGCTCAAATTTCACGCTCATCAGAAATTACTGAGAAGCACATTAGTGTTCTGAGAAAAATTAACATTGACTCTGACACCCACTCTAGAATTATTTCTAAGGCAATTTAGAAACAAATCCACTTGCATGTTGGCTGAACGAGCCTATAAGATATTGTTGCCTATTGTCTCAATGGGTTGGGGATGGGAAGGTCGTCCCACTCCACTGCTTGCGGAGATCCAGGTATACACAGATGTGGTAAAATATTTCACTGTGGATTTAAATCCCTTGGGGCCCCACCTTTGTGAGCAAGTCCTGTGCAATGAGTGAAACTTGTCCTTAAGTGCAAGGTAAACCACTGAACTGGGGGTCGAGGACTCCCAATGATTGAAGACAACCAGGAAAAATCCTGCAGCTCCTTTTTAGAAGTCACATGACCTTTACTCTTCTATTTGAATAACTAGACAGCATTTTATTCCTTTCTTCTACGGCACAGTAGGTAGTGTACTGGCTAGTGCAATTGCTTTACAGTGCCAGTGATCACTGATCGGGATTTGATTCTCATCGTTGTCTGTAAGGAGTTTGTATCTTCTCCTCGTGACCATGTGGGTTTCCTCTGGGTGTTCTGGTTTCCTCCCATGCATTAAGGGTTAGTATATTGTGTGCATGTTATGTTGGTGCCAGAAGCATGGCGACACTTCTGGGCTGCCCCCGTACAATCCTCACTGATTTGATTTCAAAGGTTCAAAGGTTCAATTTAATATCAGGGAAATGTATACACTATACATCCTGAAATGCTTTTTCTTCTCAAACATCCATGAAAACGGAGAAGTGCCCCAAAGAATGAACAACAGTTAAATGTGAGAACCCCAGTCATCTCCCCAGCTCCCCGCTCCTGTGCGTAAGGCGCGGCGAGCAACAATCCCCCCTCCCCCCACCAGCAAAACAAAAAGCGCACCTTCTACTGAGCACAAACATGAACTAAGTGATAGCAAAGTAACAGACCTTATAGTTACCCCAAAGACTATCACAATTTGTCTGGCATTTGACAACCCACAGGTTCTCTCTCACCCTAATAAGAGAGAGGGAGGTGTCCCCCATTTTCACAGCGAGCAGGAGACATAACAACAACCCACTGGTTTACGATGTTAAAAAATCCGTTTTGTTGCTTTTTACGAGTTCTGTGCCCTAAGATTGCAAAAATCTCGGGTCTTCAGGCCCACAGTGCAGATTTTCCAGCCTCCCCAACGACACATGAGTCTCTTGCCATGACACCAACCCTCGATCCGCACATCTCCAGAGCCCTGAGATCTTTGGCTTCCAACACTAGGCCGCCTCTCAGGCCGTCCCCTTGGTGTGCCGAACAACAGCCGGTCCTGAAACCCCGAGAATGGGTCCCATTCCTCTAAAGAACCAAAGTCAGCGTGTAACTCCAGGTCAGGGTCTTCAAAAGAACCCTGAAAGGGAAAAATAAAGATATTAAAGATGGAAGTAGAGCTATTTCCGAAGATGCAAGCAAAGGAGTCGCTGTTTAGCACCATCATCACTCTGCCTCTGTCTCCGTCAGTGAAATGCAAATGACACATTTCACTGTATGCTTTGATGTATATATGACAAATAAAGTTAATATTTATTCTTCTTGGTCAATATATTGGCTGTTAAAGATAAATTATCCGATCCATAGATTATTGCCTTGGTAGTCCTCAAAATGGTGTTTTAGACTCAACCATGTCCAGCTGCTTTGCCTCACTTTCCTGTCACCACAGGTCAGGACAATCACTAATGATTGTGCAGTGTTCAATTTCACTCATCATTCCTCATCAAATGAAGCAGTTATGTCTTGATACAGACAACAGCCTGGCACATGACCATCCCCAACAAGAGAAAGAGTGCCCGTCTAGCTTACATTTTCAGTGACATGAGCATGGTTGAATCTCCAACCATCAACATTCTGGCTGGTGGTGAATATTGACCAGGAACTCTACTGGACCAGCCACAAAAGCTTGGTACCATGTGGCAAGTGTATCTCATCGTTTGACACTCCATACTTTTCCAGCATCTGCAAGGCAATTCAGCAGTTTGATGGAATACTCTTCAGTTGCCTGGAGTCAATGCAGATCAAACAACACTCTACACTCTATAAGCGTCACCCTGACGCAATGCGGGGCAATGCTGCTTCAGTCCATAATCTCCTAATGCAACATCTGAACATTTTTTTTCTTTCATCGCCAGCACACTATAGCACACTGTTTTACCTTGTACAGAATGTATTCCAGTTTCTAATTTAGTTTACTTCAAAAGAACACCTCCCCCATCTCTACCACTAAGAAGGACAAGGGGACCAAACCCACTGGAGTATCATAATCCGCACAATCTACTCTGATTTACACACATCCCGGCTTTTTAGTGTATTACTGATCCTTCAATGTCATTGGTTCTTCATCCCCAACTTCAACAGAATAACTAGAAGGGCATTAAGGTGAATCACCACTATCTTCTGAGGGGCATTTGATGATACATTTATAAGTACTGACCTTGCCTGCAGTACCCATTATTTTAAGAGTTTTAAAAAATATTTTATCAAAAGCAATGCTATTTTGTTTATGTCCATTTTGTCCATCCTTACAATCAAGCACTGCTAATGAAAACCTTAGACAGTAAATCCACGAGCTTGAATATCTGGTCACTGGTGTTGGTGGGTTGCTGCAGGGAGGGGTGGTGGAATTAATGGACAAACTTATGACAAGTAAGAGTCGCTCCTTTGCCAGATTCTGCAGTCCCATTTAACTATGCAGTAGTCAAGCTCTCTGGATTGAGCTTACAGCTGTAAAAATTCAGTTCAGTCCTTGCTGATGACATTGGTGCATGCATATCTCATTGGTCTATCAACCCAGGATTTTCAACGTTATGGATTTGTCTTACTAATTAGCAAAACTATTACTTTGAAATGTTGGTTATGTGTTAAATTTAATAGAGTAGCAGGAGACCTATAAAAAAGAGCAATAGTGATTTTCATGATTAATGACATTCTGATATTTGATGTAGCTGGAATTCCAGATGACATTTCTTAAGAGAAAGAATATGACTGAAAAAATGTAGTTAATTAGCCAGGCTTCCTCATTTTACCTTTTGTTCATTTATTATTGATACTGCCTTCTTACACCCTCAGTGGCCACTTCATTAGGTATACTTGTACACCTGCTCGGTAATGAAAATATCTAATCAGCCAATCATAACAACTTAATGCATAAAAGCATGCAGACATGGCCGAGAGGTTGAGCTGTTGTTCAGTCCAAACATCAGAATGGGGAAGAAATGTGATCTAACTTTGATCGTGGAATGATTTTTGGTGCCAGATGGGGTGATTCAAGTTTCTCTGAAACTGCTGGCCTCCAAGGATTTTCACACACAACAGTCTCTGAAGTTTATAGAGAATCATGCAGAAAACAAAAAAAAAAATCCAATGTGTGGCGGTTCTGTGGGCAAAACTGCCTTGTTAATGAGAGAGGTCAGGGGGAGTATGGCCAGACTGGTTGAAACTGACAGGAAGGCGATAGTATCTCAAATACCAATGAGTTACAACAGTGGTGTGCAGAACAGTATTTCTGAATGCACAACATATTGAACCTTGAAGTGGATGGGCTACAGCAGCAGAAGACCACAAGCATCTACTCAGTGGCCACTTTATTAGGAACAGGAGACACTTAATAAAATGGTCACTAAATATATTTCATTATGACACAGAAGGAGGCCATTTGGCTCATCGAGTCCTTGTCAGCCAACAGAGCAATTCCATCAGTCTCCTTCATCCATCTATTTCCCAGTCAGTTTTTCTGTTACAAGCCCATTAACTTCCTTCACCCATTTTCCTTTGACCTGCCTACAGTAGAGGCAATTTACAGTTGCTTGTTAACTGAGCAACATTATGAAGATGAAACTAAGTAGACAAATATTTAATTTTATATGTTTAGTGTTTACTGTTTTCCTTGCAAGGGCCTAATGATATTTCCTTTGTTAAAACTTAAGGAATGCTCTTTAAATAAACTCAGTCATAAGATTGTAGAACTACCTAGATGTAAATTTTCTTTTCTTCTGTTCTTCAATCAATGAGAATAAAATTCCCATGTTAATATGTTACTAGTGGGCTGCTAGACAATAATGTTTCAACTTCAGAGGCTGAATAAGTGTTAAAGGTTTTACAACCGTCTTGGCACATTCCGTCCATGTCCTAAGTTTCCAAGGAGTCCAATTCTGAAATGAAATACAAAATGTTGGACATAGTCAGCAGGGCCAGTAGCCTCTGTGGGGAGAGAAACAGAGTTAATGTTTCAGATTCTGATGTAAAATCCTTCTGAAACAGTAGTTGTATTTGTATTCCTGCAGGACCTGACCTAGTCAATGTTTCCAGCACTTTTATCTTTATGTCAGATCCAACATTTGCAGTTTTTTCACTTGAGACTATATTTTTGATATTCAACAGTTTATGTGCTTTGTTTTTCAGAAAGATTTGCAGTGTAAAGCATGTTTGGCAAGAGTTCACAATAAAGTGTTTTTACAATTTTCTCCCTGTGGCAATAAAACTGGGTATCCTTCTCTGGAGAAGCTACTTAATGTAATTAATTTTCTTCCTCTTATAAAGCCCCTGCAACATTTCAATTAGTTTGGCCTTGCTGATATCCTACACCCAAATCCCTAAGTACCTAAGAATCAACAGATTACACTTTAAGTGCATGCAATTAATATCAGTCTAAAGTTGTGTAATGTTTGGATGGATACAAAACCTGCATTTAGTGCTCAGGCGAACTCAAGGAAACCTACCCTTGTGTCATCTTAATCAAGAGCATTGCCCTGTAGTTATGATTTCCTTATACCTTCAGTGAGAACTGCATCTGTTCATTCTTCTTAGATCACTACCTTTTAGAGCCACTTGACCTTTGCCATCTGTGGAACAGAGGAATAAATATGCTGATACTGTGTTTGTTGTTCTCAACAGTATTGTGCTTTCATTTGAGTCAAAGGGCCATTAAGCAATCATTGTTCATGCCCATAGGTGACTGAGGCTGAACTCACTGCCTTATGTCTTTGCTCTGGGAAAACGTACACAGGTATTGACCAACAATGACAAGTTTTATTTGAGCTACTTCCAATAAAGGCAGTTGCCTGAATTCTTCATTAGACTGGAGACAAATTTCACATGGAATCATTTGAATGGTGGTTAAAGGGCAAATGGCCGCTTCTTATTTATTCTGCATTGGCACCCAGAACCTTCCACGGAATGCCCCACCCATCCCCCACCATTCCTTTCCATTTCTCACAGATGTTCCTCAATTGTCTTGTTCTTCAAGGTTCTGGATTTTGACATGGGGAGCGAGCTGCTGACCCTCAATAGCTCTGTGACTTGTTACCCTTCTAATGAGGCTCTGTCTCCCAGCTGGACTTTTATCAGCAACAACCTTCCATGTTGTCGACTGAGTATTAACAAAAGACATTGTTGGTCAGTATTGCTGGAGGGGAGATCATTTTGCCTAAGTCTACGCTAATTATGTTATTTGCTCTAAGCTATTGCTGTCATTTATTAAAGCACACAATGGAGAGGCTTTGGCACTGAAGAAGAGGTGAGTCCCCTCTGTCTATCCTTATTGTTCGAGTGGGAACTGCTTCAATCATGTTAGGTTTCCACAACAAGAGGCAACAGAGTTATGGCCACTCTGAAGGTTTGAGGCATAATCTGGGCAGGGTGCATGAGCTGATCTGTGAATAACAAGGGACCAGGAGCAGATTGTAGTGGTGGTGCAGTAGGGTCCTAAGGAACCAAGGCTCTGTATGCACTTTTGTATCAGACTAAATTACAGGATGGGAAAATGCATAAGACCATAAATATCTGTGCAAGCTAAGAGATAGGATTTGAATCAGGCTACTCGGCCCATTGATCTTCTCCACCATACCATCATGTCTGATATATTATCCCTCTCAACCCCATTCTCTTGTCTTCTCCCTGTAACCTTTGACACCTTTGCTAATCAAGAACCTATTAACCTTTGCTTTAAATATAGAGAATGATCTGGCCTCCATAGCTGTCTGTGGCAATGAAGTCCACAAATTCTACACCCTCTGACCATAGGAGTTTCTCCTTATCTCTGTCTAAGGGAATACCCTTCTATTCTGAGGCTGTGTCCTCTGGTCCCAGACTCCCCCAATATAGGAAGCATCCTTTACATCCACTCTATCTAGGCCTTTCAACATCTAATAGGTTTCGGTGAGATCCCCTTTATTCTTCTAAATTCACTGAATATCTGTGCAAACATCAAGAACATTTGCTTGAGGAAGTCAGTTCATCTTTAGGGTCAGTGACCATTCCAAATAATTTTCCTTTTAAAGTTAGGATTTGGGTGTCAAAATATATTGGTGTGAAAAGGAAATTTGTTTAAAAACAGTGTGCGATTGTCAGATGAATGATTACACTGGCTGCAGAATAAAGGCTTGCAGATTGGTTGCTCTAATCTGCATCTGAAGACATCCAAATTTAAGCATGTGAAAGAATGTCTTGGCAAACTTTCACCCTATTGTAATGATTCAGCTGCAATGCATAAGTATTCATAAACTAACAGCAGCAGAACTCCATAAAGATCTCTTGTTACACATCAATCATCAATGAGATTTATGAATAATATACACGAACACATACATTTATCTAGGTATTGGTGTAAGCCTTTTAGTTGTTGGGTAATAGGAAATTCTTTGCTGGTAAACGGATGGAGGACTTTTCAAATATAAGGAAGAGTACCTATAATGAATTAAAATAAAATAGTTTATACTTGGAAATCAACAAGGAGAACACTTAATATAGTGTTCATGATCTCATAAAACATCCTTCAGTGCTTAAGCCATAAATGAGGTACAAATCCTCCCAGGAGGGGGGAGAAGATGGCAGCGCGACGACAGCGTGCGCAGCCACTTCGGTGATGAATATCTGTTATCTGTCAAGTAGGGGACCGTACACAATTCTGATTTGATGGAGATGGACGTGAGAGCACAGCGGAACATCTAGAAAACTTCTGAAATGCCCGCTTCGCTGCCGCTGCTACTGTGTGGTAACTGGATCTCCGGAGCTGAAGGCCCCGAAGTCCTCGGCTTTGCGTGTTTCAGCGGCCGGGGAGAGGCCAAAGGCGCTCGGCAGAGGATGGCGCTCGGGAGGCTGTATCGGAGAGGCTGGTCGAAAACTCGGAGTCTTCGGACGGATGGACTCAGTGTCAGCTGGGGTCGGCTGCTTCCAAGGTATCGGCAAGTTGACGGTGCCTGGAGGTTTATGTCAGGGAGTTTCTCCCTTTTGCCACCTGCTATCGGGGACTCGGGGACTTTTGAGACTTTTTTTTTACTGTGCCCATGGTCTGTTCCTTATCAAATTATGGTATTGCTTTGCACTGCTGTAACTATATGTTATAATTATGTGGTTCTGTCAGTGTTAGTCTTTGGTCTGTCTGTTTTCTGTGATGTCACTCCGGAGAAACATTGTATCATTTCTTAATGCATGTATGCATTTCTAAATGACAATAAAAGAGTTCTCATAATCTAAGCAAAATGCATTTGACCAAAATTCATTGTAGTATATTTGTAAATACTGCAGTGCTGCTAAAGAATTTAAATCCATTTCTGCTCACCATGTAATTGTATTCAAGTTATGGTTTTCTGTGTCAGAAAGGACAGAAAGGATGTTTTTATTTTAATGGGTCCACTGTGATAGATCCAAACAGTATAACCTTTTTTTTTATCAAACATAACCTTACAAAGATTGGAGTGCAAGAGTGCTTCATTTACCTCATGAGGAGAAGCTGTGTCTCTACCATCTCAGTCTTGCCCCAATGGCTTATGCAAATTTCAAACCTTCCTAATTCCCTCTTTCATCCCAAAACCTTGCTGAAATGCTGGTGGGCAGTCTACGTCACCTAATCTTCATGGGGCATAAACAGCAGCTTTTCCCTCCATTGGCAATGGCAGCCTGTGCATAAAACATCAATGAAGCCTAGTAGATAGGACCCAATGCCTTCCATGGCAATTCTATGCAACAACTCCTGTTAAAGCTCTGTTAATAGCACTAGGTGCTTTGATAATTGAATCATACTAAACTAATTTAATTTCTTCTATAAATGACTAGAAAGGAGTGAAACAATACCTTACCATCCCTCGAGCTATTATTCCTTTCTTGTCTCTTGCCAGCAAATCCTACTTTCTAATCCTCTTCCGCTCTTCTGGTTCAACTGAAAGTTCTCCTGTCACTATGTTTGATCCTTAAGCTCCAACTATGACCTTGATAGCCTCATTAAGATAGCTTCTTCAATGGGCCAACTCCATCTTGAACTTGTGCCGATAGCTAGATTTGTTCCTGCACACTTTATCTGCAACCTTATCGAAAATATTGACTTTCTAGGAAGACTTCATCAACCATATTTGCTTGCCTATGGCTCTTAGCTGGAACACTAAAGTAGATAGTAGAGGTACAGTCTCATAGTTCCAGTAAACAGGATCTATTGCAGGCCAGGGCATTGCCACATCTCAAAGAAATGCAAGCTGATAGGTTAAGAGGTCATTTGAAATTGTCACTAATATGGTGCTCAGTGGTAGAATGTGGAGAGAGGTTATGGGAACGATTCTGACTATGCTGGTTATAAAAAAAATTCTAAAGTTCTGTGTCTAGGCATCTTGTTTGGTTGTAAATTTTATTAGAATGTCGAGCTATCCTCAAGATGTCTGTCTCCTCTACACTACCTCTTCTGCCCTAAGTAAACCATTCTCTTTCCTTGCAAGATAATCCTGGCAACTGACCAGGTGCAGAAAAAATGCCAGTACAGGTTCGAGAAGAATATGAAAGTTCTGTACAAGTTAGGCCAGCTTTAGATTGTTCAAAGTTCAAAGTGAATTTATTATCAAAGTACATATGTATATGTCACTATATCCTACCCTGAAATTCATTTTCTTGCAGGTATTCACAGCAGAATAGTCAGTGCGTGCTGTCCCGAATCTGGAGTTGGCGGCTATGCACCTCCATCTTCTTCGATCTTGCGCTCTTTTTCTGGCCTCAGCATAACTCAACCCAGTCCATTGCCTCATATTATCATACCAAGTGGTTCGCTGCCTTCCTCTTTCCCTCTTTCCTTCTATCAGCCTTTCCAATAACAATTTCTGCAGTCCACCACCTCTTAACAAGCAGAACAAAGACATACAATAAAATCAATGAAAAATCTCACACAAAGACTGATAAACAACCAATATGCACAGGAAGACAAGCCATGCAAATACAAAAGAAACTAATAATAATTAATTAATAAGTAACTGAATAGTACTGAGAATACGAATTGTAGGGTCATTGGAAACGAGTCCATAGGTTGTGGAATCAGTTTCAAGTTGAAGTGCGTGAAGTTATTTATGTTGGTTCAGGAGCCTGATGGTTGAGGGGTAATAACTGTTCCTGAACCTGGTGGTGTGGGACCTGAGGCTCCTGTAGCTCCTTCCCAGCCGTGAGAAGAGAGCATGGCCTGGATAGTTTGGGGCCTTAATGATTGATGCTGCTTTCTTGTGACAGCACACCTTATAAATGCGCTCAATGGTGGGGAGGGCTTTTCTTGTAATGGATTGGGCTGCATCCATCATTTTTCGTATGTCTTTTGTTATTGTCTCTCAAATTTCTTTTCAGATCCAAGACCTTACTGGACATCAAGAGCTTAAAGTACCTCAGGTCGACCCCGTTAGCGAGTTGCTCATTGGTAGAGAAACTGAAGGAGCTGGACTTGGTGCGGACCACGTTGCTGCCTGTGACAGAGAGGCATCGATGTGTGAAGGAAGTGTGCAGCGTAACAGTGAGTGATCACCTTAGTCACTTTTTGTGGTCGCAAGACCCTGTTGGACATTCATGGTACGGAATATTGCAGGTCCAACTCAATGGTTTAGTGGGATGGAAGGTGGAGGAGTTACGTGGCCTCAGTTGCAGTGAGGGCCTGGCTGTAAACGGTGGTGTCATTTGTTTGCAGTCATCCAGGGGATGGCATCAGTCTTGAGCGCTTCATCAGAGTACCAGAGGCAGTGTGGAGCCATGTCCATACTGGAGTCAACGCTGCCCCCAGTGTTCACTCAACAGAAGACAGGCTGTATTGTGTTCGACTGCAGACTGCTGCAACACTCATGGACTCAGGGACTTGGACTACATGTTTTTTGTGTGACTGTATTTCTTTGGATGTTCTGCTCTGCTGACTCTGCTTTGGACACTTTT
The DNA here is from genome assembly GCF_963921235.1 of Mobula hypostoma. Classification (NCBI taxonomy): domain Eukaryota; kingdom Metazoa; phylum Chordata; class Chondrichthyes; order Myliobatiformes; family Myliobatidae; genus Mobula; species Mobula hypostoma. The sequence goes on along the minus strand of NC_086104.1, from coordinate 81,793,944 downwards.
AACTTGCACTGGACACTTATAACTTGATTTTAACTGACATGTGGCTGTTGTGTTTTACTATTTATTGTTATGTTTATTATTTAGTGTTGCGTTTGTTATGTTATGATTGCGCTGCTCCTGAGAAACGCTGTCTCATTCTACCCTGCAGAGCTGATGTATGGTTAGAATGACAATAAAGTTTTTTGAATATTTGAATCTTGAATCTTATGTGCTATATGTGCCTTGTGCTGTGTCTGACTGTTGGTACAATGTTTGGCCCTGGAGTAATACTGGTTAATTTGCCTGTTTTCATGGGTATTCGTGTGGTTGAATGCCAGTTGAACTTGAATTTATTGTGACTTGGCAATACCTTAAATCATTAAGTAAGCCTCTCTCTGTTGCTGTGTCATTTTGCAAAACTGAACCACATTAAAAGGAAGATAACACAGCAGATTTCTGTCATGATTATTTTATATATTTAGATGGGAGAATAAAATTTAACTTTGACAGATGGTACAACATTGGCTTGTCCATCTGTTATAATGCCACCCTTTCTTTTCGTTTTGGAGAGGCAGCTTTTCTCTTACACCTGTTTAGAGCCCTTCCTGATGTTAAAATACATCTCCCTTCACCACCCTTTGCCTGACCTCAGCTCAAGCAGAGGTGTTATAATTACTTGAATACCATTGGAAGAGCCAGTAAGGCTTCATGTTTCCAGCTACTTTCAATTGTTCCTTATTGAAAAAAGGCTCTTTTAGAATGAACTGGTGTGTTGTGCATTCTATGCTTGAATAACAATGACAGTCATGAAAAATGCCCATCTAGGCATTCTTATTGGTGCCCATTGCAACTTGCCTTGTCATTGTGTGCATTCTAGAGAGCAGAAGGGAATAGCGTTAATGCCTATTTATAACATGAAAATAGGCTTGTGTGTAATTTGCCATTAAAAAAACCTTTAGCCTTTTCTGGAGGACATTAAGTATTAATACTTGGTTATTAAGGGGCTTAAAACTAACTATAAATTCTTTGATGTTCCAAATTTCCTGTCATGTTTTATTGGGCAAGTACTTTGATTGGGGTTTCTCTTTGAAGGTACTCCTTCTCTGTTGATTAATTTTTCTAAGTATAGCTTGTTGAAGTTTGAATTTTATTTTAATTCCTTGCTTCTGTTGTGGTTGATGACTTGCTGATCTTCTTGGCATTTGGCACACTTTTTATATTGGACATTCTTTTCTCCTATACTTAAGCTTTCTGGTATGTTTTTGATTAATAAGTTCTTCAGAAGCAGGTGTGAAAGATTTACAGTAGATACTATTGCTAGATAAAAGCATATAAAAATCAGTTATAGTACCAGCTTTAGATTAATGATCAGTAACTTCCATTGAAAAGTGTAATGCTCAGAAGCTGGTTCTAGTTCCTAAGTCTGCATACCCCTTTGAAGATCTTCTGGGACCTATTTTCATTCTTCAACTTGAACAAGGCAGAAGGTTTCAGCATTTGCACTTTGCCTGGATTTCCAACACCTGGTCATCTGCTGAAGTCACAATTAGAACCTCCAAACAGTTCACAGTCATCCCAGTCTGTACCATGGTTATAAATCTTATAGCTCCTGGTTACATTTCATAAGATCAGTGACACCTTCCACTTTGCCGGGTAGATGCGAGGTCATTGTGACTCTCTGTCCCAGCAAATAGAGTTTTGACATCATAAGGATATATTTTAGCATCTCTGACTGTGTCTTGGAAATGGTTGGCTATTTTTTCAAGGCCAGGAACTGACTCCATCCCTACAGTTTACACGAGGAAGTTGGGACCCTGTGTCTACAATTCCATGTGTCCACTGGAGGCTGGCGACTGAAAGCAGCCTGTCCTGGGTTTAGAGGACTGTGCACGTGAGTAGGTGGGTGGGAGGGAGAAACAGGGCTTGTTTTGCTGTTGTTGCTTTGCTGCGTGGTATGTTCTGTTTTACTGTGCTCTCTGTTCTGCTTTACCATGCTCTCTGTTCTGCTAAGCATTGTGGGCATGCTATGTTAGTGCTAGAATGTGAGGCAACATTTACAGGTGCCCCCCAGCACATCCTTGGGTGTGTTGGTTGTGAATACAAATGACCCATTTCACTGTATGTTTTGATGGCGTTGGTTGTGAATACAAATAACCCATTGCACTGTATGTTTTGATGGTGTTGGTTGTTAATGCAAATAACCCATTGCACTGTATGTTTTGATGTACATGTGATAAATCAATGAATCTGACTCTGTTTGAGGTGCTCTTGCTGGCACAATGATCAATGGTCTGCTCAGGATCACTTCTTCGCCGGAGGTCAATGGTGACCTCCAGGCTGTTGACTGTAGGGGTGTGGTTGCATGCTTGGGCTAAACCTGCACAGAGGAACCGTGAAAGCAGCAAGGTGACACAGTAGTAGAGCTGCCCTGGAGCTCCAGCAAACTGCATTCAAACCTGAACTCTGATGCTTCTTGCATAGTTTGCACATTCTCCTTGTGACCGTGTGGTTTCCTTTAGGTACTCTGAATTTCTCACACATTCCCAAGATGTACTGGTTGGTAGACTCATCGGTCAGTACAAATTATCCCTAGGGTATAGGTGGCTGGTAGAACCTTGTGCTGGGGGGTGAGGAGGACGGTTCAAGGGATTGTGATGATAATATATTAAGAATAGTGTTAGATTAATGTAACTGCATGCTTGATAGCTAGCGCAGGCATGGGATAGATGAATTACCCTCTCATGGAGCAGGGAGCCTGTGTGATAGCACTGGGGAACTGCAAACTGAGAGATTGAAAGGTATCAGTTATCTCCACTTTGGATGGTGTGGAAGGTCAAGAACTGAGGTCCACTGTGAACCTGATCATCATAACAATGTCTTCCACACCAGGGTCTGCGGCTGGAGTTCTGTCCTTAGCTGAGGCAGACCTTGGAGACAGCTCTTTTGAAAATCTGAGCCTTTGCGTATGTTGTTCCTAGACACAGGGAGATAGGAATGGTGTACTCAGAAGACTCCAGGAGCTACAACCTTGCTGGAATTGCTCTTCCCTCCCTCAGCTTACTCTTGCAAGAGTTCATGCACTTGGGCCTTTGCCACCTTCGGATTATGTTGGAAACTGAGTGGAATCTTTAAGCATCCACATCTAACCAAAGTGAGTGAAATATATCTGTGACGTTGGCAAACCCAAAGTGCCACCTCAAGTAAATCCATATGCCATTAAGGATCTCATTAAATAGTAGGCATGTGGCTTCCTGTCCATGATGCAGCAGATATCTTCTGCGTATGGCTCGCACAGAGTGTTAGTTGCTGACACATGATCCAGTTTGACAGGATAAGTGTTCAAACAGTAACAATTAATAATCAATGTCATCATTGCATAATCTGTGTTCCTGGGGAAAAGAATGTGCAATTCAATCTTTGGTAAACACCTAAGTATATTAATCAAATACTTCCACATTAATTTAAGGGTGTCACAAATGCTTCTTTCTTCATGATGAGATAACGTAGGAGCAATCATATTGCATTTCAGGGAATCTTTCTGACTCATATCACCATTCACTTTATGAGCCCGCACAACTGTGCCTTTTGGTTGAAGATCTATTGACTCCAAAGGATGAACACAGAAGGGACCTTCTAATAATGATCTCAGACCAACCCGCAACAGCAAAACCTTCTATCCTTATAATCCTTTTAATGAAGCCAAAACATCTCAAGGCTTTCACATAAATATTATCAAACAAAACATTGACAAAATTGCAGGAAATATCAAGGCAGATCACAAGAATTCTGGTTAAATCCATAGCTATTAAGAAGCATCTCAAAGAAAGGAGAGGTTGAGACAAAGGTGGATTCCAAGACACTGTCTCAGCAGATAAAGGTACAGCTGCCAATGGTGAGGTAATTAAACTTGGAAACAATCAAGCAATCAATATTGGAGAAGTGAAGATAGGGCCTTGCAGAACTGGAGTAGAATACATTGTTAAGGAGGGATGAGATCATTTTAAAAACAAGGATGATTATTATAAAATTGTGGGGTTATCAGACTGAACATGACTATAGGTCGGCATAGACAGGGTATTGGATAAAGAGATTTGGTGTGGGTCTGAGATATATTTTCATGAGCAGAGTGTGTAATATTAAATTATGGTTTTCCATTCCCGTGCCAACTGTCCCATGCACAGGGAAAAAAATGTTCCAAAAGTAGGAGCAACTTAGAACTAAAGACCCACAGAAAATCTGTTTTGTAACTATCAGTACAGATTATATAGGACTGAATTGGATCTAAATATTCCATGTCCTTTGGTATCTGAACATGGGTATCTAGAAAAAAAAACTCGTGTTGACAGGATGTTTCTACTCCACTGCTGTCCAGTTAATACATACTGTGGTACTGGGAGGGAATATTGCATATCCAGGAACCATACTTTGGTACATACTTTCTGCATAATTTGAGAGGTTTTTGCTTCTTCTTTTAGCACAGTAATCAAACACAGACACTAACTGCATTGTGGTATGAAATTGTTGACATATGTTACAACTGTGAAGGTGGGCAGGCTCAGATGGACGAAAAAGTGTGTCTTTGAGTTTGTTGAAGTTTTGCAATTGTTGGTAGTTTTATTACTTATTTTCATAGAATATGACAGCACTGGAGAAGAAACAGAAGAAATCAACTCTTGTATTCTGCTTATATGAAGTTTTTAGTTTTTTGTATCGGTTGGAATGCTCAACTCCGTACAGGATAAAAGGATCTGCTTGACTGACATACCTTTCACAATCTAATTCCCTCCATCATCTGTGTGCACCATTTACAAAATGCACTGCAGTTACTTTCCTGGGTAAGTCCAACAACAGCTCCCAAACTCACAACCTCTACCACCAATAAGCATGGGCAGCAGGTGCCCGTCCGTTATGAGACACAGAACACCCAGATTGGAGATGTACCAGTGCTCCTGCATTACCCGTGAGTCTAAATCCTGGAACTTCCTATCCAGCAGGAGAACCTTCACTAGAAGGACTGCCACAAGTAAAATGTGCCTGCTGCTTCCCCCCATCACCTTCTTGATGGCAAAATACGGGCCAGGATTTTACATGCCCTGAGACCTACATAAAATGGTAGATCTGATTCCTTGAATCCTTTTGTCCATCCTTAATTACTATGGGGTCTTTCTTTGAACATGTTAACTGGCCATTAAATGCATTTGATGGAATCACTGCTGTATTAGGTGAAACATTTCAATGGAAATGTAAAAAAATAAACTGAGGATGCTAGGAATCTATAATAATGCAGAAAATGATGAAAGGGTCAAATAGCATCAATGGAAAGAAAACAGAATTAATGTTTTAGGTGGGAGAGTTTAAAGCTGAAGTAGACATTTTACAAAGTATACAAGAATTTAGATCATTACAAAATGTGGTCTGACAAAGGATCTCAGACCTAAAATATTAACTCTGTTTCTCTTTTCACAAATGTTGCTTGACCTTATTTCAAGTTTTTCAATGAAATGGTCTGTTTTCTTAAAGGCTTTTGTTTTTAACCATGCTTGATATTGTAATGCTGACTCTGCCAAACTGATATTACTGGTTTGCACTTGCAAAGTCAACTTTGAAGGTAAGTGTCTGTGTCCTAAAGCTTGCCACTTCACCCTCAACTGTTGTGGGTTGAGGTTTTGACCATCTGTGCAGGCTTGTCACTTTGTAATAGTCTTCCATTCAGCTCAGCACAATGCCTCATAATTCACTAATTTGTTAGATAACTGTTTACCTTGGATTTCATGCTGTGACTTAGAACTGCTCACATAGAAGTTGGCTACACAGCTGCATAGCTTGTACTGATTCAGGTATGAGTCACAAAACTACCTCCTTTCATCCTTCACTATTGATGTGATTGGTAGTTCTTTGCTGGCCTTGAAGCAGAGTAAAAAAGGGAAAAACTGGGGGAGACTTAACTAAGGCAATAAGCAGCTGACCTGAAAGAAAACATCTGCTTCTTCTGCAGGTGAGCCAGTGGTTCCAGAATCAGATTTCTGAGTCACTTTCAGATCCTTGTTTCAGTCTGTGGATCGGATCATCCTCAAAACGAGAGTTAGCTCTGTTCTCAAGTGCTCATACTTCAATCAGAACACTCTGTGTAATTAGTCTCCGTGAAGATACTGAATTAGAATGAATGATTCCTGTTTGCAATTCTCATGAGTATAGCTGTTGATGTTGAATCAATCTGAGATGCTCCTCTCAGTATCTTTACGGATTGCCTGTTGGCTTGAGACAGAGGCTCGTTTTAAAGGTTAAGGAAGTTTTACATACCTCCCTGTTTTCTTTTGTTGACACTGTATAGGCAGCAGCTATGTTCTGTGCCTCAGTAGAAGATGGTCAGTAGCCATGGACAACTTTGTATTATCAACTTTCACAGCACAGTCGGATTAAGGCTTTGAGGACCATTTTTAGCTGGAGCTGACTGTAGTTAAAATACTGAGTGCAGCTTGGATTGTATTCCCCTGTCATGAAATGTTGGCAATTGAATACCAAGTGTTGTTGGTGTGACCTGCCAATTCCTTACGTGACCTCTCTTCCTGGACACTCAGCCCACGCAGTGGGATCCTGTAAAGAAATTGCTGACAATTAGGTTGGCACTGGCAGTGAGAGGACTTCCCTGTACTGCTACCTGACAAGTTTCAGCTGCTGTGCCTAAACCCTCTTTCCCTCCACAGAGGAGGACTTCAGGCAATGGGCTATGCTGTCCTGATAGCTAGGTTATGCATGGGACAACAGATGATGGTCAAGTCCAATGCCTGACCAGAGGTTATGGTAATGCTACTGATACTATAATCTGTCTTGAGTTCCCCCTTACTCTCTCCATTTGGGCTTCTGTTAATACTGTCGTGCTAGTTATAATAATAATCACATACTCTCCAATATAGACAAACGGCAGAGCCAGGGAAGGAGAATGTCTATAAGAAGAGTCGGTTGTGGATTACAGGAGGAATGGAGACGGGCTAACCCCTAATGACATCAATGGATCTGGGGTTCAGCGGGTGAACATCTTTTAGTTCCTTGGCATAAACATCATCGAGGATCTCACATGCTCTGTACATACCAGCTGTGTGGTGAAAAAAGCACAACTGCGCCTTTTTCACCTCAGATGGTTGAAAAAGCTTGATATGGGTCCCCAGATCCAAAGAACTTTCTACAGGGGCACAACTGAGAGCATCCTGACTGGCTGACTGACTGGCCTGGTATGAGAACTATACTTCCCTCAATCGCAGGATTCTGCAGAGAGTGGTGCGGACAGCCCAGCGCATCTGTAGATGTGAACTTCCTACTATTCAGGATATTTACAAAGATAGGTGTGTAAAAAGGGCCTGAAGGATCATTGGAGACCCGAGCCACTCCAACCACAAACTGTTCCAGCTGCTACCGTCCAGGAACTGGTACTGCAGCATAAAAGCCAGGACCAACAGGCTCCACTACAGCTTCTTCCACCAGGCCATCTGACTGCTTAATTCATGCTGACACAACTGTATTTATATGTTTGTTATATTAATTATCCTGTTGTACATAATATTTATTATAAATTACTATAATTGCACATTGCATGTTTAGATGGAGACGTAACATAAAGATTTTTACTCCTCACATATATGAAGGATGTAAGTAATGAAGTCAATTCAAATTCAAATGAGAAATCAGTCATGTAAACTCCCTAGATGGATGACACTGATCAAGACAAATCTCTTCACATTGCTGACCATTGCTGAACACGCAGGGGGTCTCGGCCCGAAATGTCGACTGTACCTCTTCCTAGAGATGCTGCCTGGCCTGCTGCGTTCACCAGCAACTTTTATGTGTGTTGCTTAAAATTCCAGCATCTGCAGATTTCCTCGTGTTTGCATTCAGGGGGTGCTAGCTTTCGGAATTAATATCCATTTCTGTGTTCTGACAGGAAATCTAAAAAGCTCTCTATTGCCACTTGAAACATCAGAAAACCTGCAACATTTGCAAATTATGTCTCATTTCAACCCGAACGTCTTTGTAGAAGGAAAATAGGTAAAGTCCCATTTGCCTCAATGAAGATCACTGAATGTCTCTCTCAAGTTGTAATGTCCCGCAAACTGGAAAATATGCCTTCAGTCATTCTCCACTGTTTGGAATGATTCTGAGGTTAGGAGGTAATGGTTCTGACCTTATATAGAGTCAGGGGTGTTTTGCTGGAGTTCTCCCTGCAGAGGGTTACTGCTGACTTGAAAAATCCTGGGTATCTTAATCACCTCCCTCAGGCCAACTTCCAATACACATCCAGCCACAACAAAGAGGTGACCGGGACAGATATAACAGTTCACCTCACCCAGAATTGCTGTGGTCAATGCACTAAACTCTATATCAACATTCCATTTCCAGAGTTTTCTACAAAATACTGCAGAATTGTGCAAGTAACTTTTTTTAAAAGTGAAAACATGCTAACAAATTTTCTAAGGTGGAAGTACTCAGTATATCAATCAGACTTAAGTACTTTGTCAGGAACGAGGTCACTTTGTGAGAGTCCAAATTTGAACCACTTCTCAGACTTTTGCACTTTTCTTCAGAAACCATCAATTTTTATTTGCAAATACTTAAAAAAGAGTGCCACGTTTTTCAGTTTCTAAGCAACGTTTTCAGCAGCACAAAGGAGAATCAAAACATAGCATGGGTCTAGTGACTGCATTGTATGACAAAGTATGAAGGCTGCTAAGAGGCGATCGTGGAAGAGCGAGAAATAAAAGTGCATAAAAAAGTCCTTGAAATCACTTACACCAAGCTAGTAAAAATGCAAAAGACACATGGAGTTTCATAGGGATGAGAGTATGTAAGCAAAAAAGAGGTAATGGAAATCACTGACTGAACAAGGTTTGTAAAACTGCGCATACACACATTAAAGCTGTAGCAAATAGTGCAAGTTTGAATCACCTGCATGATGCTGCGTTTGAAAATGACTGAAATGAAGAAGGGAACTCATGATATTTCCATTCATTGAGAGAAGGATAAGAGACATTAATAGTTGGGCTTATGATAATGAAGGGGCTTGATAAAATAAACAAGCAAGACTCTTTCTCCAGTTTTGGAATCCGTGGTAAGAGTTGTTCATTTTTAAAAAATACCACTTAGATTGAGGAGAGAAATTTATTTAGGGGAGGTTTCATTGCAGCATGTAATACTTTGTTAAGGCAGAGGCCACCACATCTCTTAAAGGAAAAATGGATACATTTTAGGAGCAGAGGACAATGTAAAGACACGTGGAGATAACAGGAAAATGGGTTTAGTTTGGCACTGTACTTGCACGGAACTTCCAACAGCACATTGGCCTGAATGATCCCTCCACCCCCTGTAAACATCAAGTATGCATCTATGGTTCTATAGCTGTTGGTGAAGTGTAAGTAAATGAACAAGATGGCATTGATTGTTCGAAACCTAATGCAGGAGAAGTTCCAAAGGAGAAGTGCATACCCGAACAAAAAAATTGTCAATGTAGCACGACAGTTATAACTGTACTGTGCTCCAGGTAAAGTCACAAAGTGAAAGACTGGTCTCAGAAACGACACCTGAATAAAGTTAATTGCCAGTGACCCGGGAATTAGGAAATGTGACCTCTGGGCTCTTAATGGGTAAAAACCCATGCCCTGTGTGACACTGAGCTGCAAAGATCATGAAAGCACATTCCTTCACTTCAGCTATAGTTCGGTTATCTGATCTCAGTGCAAGTTGACTTTTGGAGCACTGAAATTGGGTTCAGCATTGACACTACAACAGAGGGGTAAAAAACTGTTTGGATTCTCTTTTGTGGTTTTTGTCCCCAGTTGTATATGTGCACAGCTGTGTTGCAGTACCTAATCAACTGGGCTGAGGGTGATCACTGTAAAGAATCACAAAAGAAGATAGATCAATTGATGAAGCGACAAAAGGTTAAATATACCCAGAGATAAGAAGTTGGGGGAATGTCATTCTCTTTCTACAAAATCCCTTTGAATCTAGTGGAACAAGAGAGCATTTGGCTCTTTTTTAAAAAAGCAAAGGCAGATACAATGTTGTTAAGCTAAGTACATTGAGAATTCGGAGTTATGTTACACTTTAACCACAACCTGTTTCAATGGCAGCTGCCCATACACCCCCTCCCTCACCATCATTTGGGGCCTCAAAGGACCAACTGGCTACTTGTGGTCTTTTGTTCTTTGCCGAGGAACTGTACCCAGATAGGAATCAATGAAGGATATCAGTGTTCTCACATGTATTAAATTCAGTTGGAAGATATAAATTGTTAATGGTCCCTGCAACTTCTTCTTGGTCCAGGAGAATCTTTGTGCTTCATTGGAGAAGATCCTTCCTGCTGGCCAACACTTCCTGGTTGCTGCAGAACACATACATTCATGTTGTCTTAGTTGGACCTTGAAGCAAATTATACTTTGTAAGAATCAAGGCTCACCTCTTCATTACCACAAGAGTTTTAGCAGATCCTGGAAATCTTGAGCAACACCCACACAAAATACAGGGGGAACTCAGCAGGTCAGGCAGCATCTATGGAGGGGATTGAACACTGGCCACTTGGGCATCCTGCCTTATAGGGGTAGGGTTCCCCTTGTCCTTACCTATCACCTCATGAGCCTCCATATTCACCTTATCATTCTCCATAACTTCTGGCATCTACAGTGGAATCCTACCACTATGCAAGCCATTCCTTCCTCCCCTCTACACTCTCTGTTTTCTATGGGAATTGCTTTCTATGTGACTCCTTTATCGACTTGCCACTCCCCACTTATCTTCCTCCTTGCTCGTGCTACACCTCCTCCCTCACCACCACTCAGTGCCACAAGCAGTCTTTCCAGGTGAGGCAATACTTTACCTGCAAGTCTGTCGGGATTATCTGCTGTATCTGGTGTTCCCAGTGTGGCTTCGCCTACATTGGAAAGGCTAGACATGGATTGGCGGACCACACAATTGGGCACCTTTTTCTATCCACCGCAAAAGCGGAATTTCCCAGTGACCATCCATTTCAATTTGACTTCCCATTCCCATTCCAATATGTCTGTCTATGGCTTCCTCTACAGTATGATGAGGCCACACTGAGGTTGGAAGAGCAACAACTTGTATTTCATCTGGGTAGCCTCCAACTTTTGGCATGTGGACACCGATTTCTTGTAATTTCTCCTCCCCTCTTCCATCTCTCTTTTTCCATTCCCTAAGTCCTCTTCACCGTCCATTGTTCTCTCCTATCAGATTCTTTCTTCGTCAGCCCTTCACCTTTTCCCACTGTCACTTCTGGCTTCTCACCATCCCTTTTCCCATCCACCTACCATTTCCTTCACCTGGTCTCACCTATCGCTCGCTGGCTTGTACGCCTTCACCTCCTCCCACCTTCTTTCTCTGGCCTTTACCCCCTTTCCAGGCCTGATGAAGGGCCTCGCCCAAAATATTGGATGTTTTTACCTCCCCATAGATGCCGGCTGACCTGCTGAATTCCTCCAGAATTTTGTGTGTGTTGCTCATCTCTTCATTGTTAAAGATACCATTATGACGATGAAAAATCAATTTTATTTGGTTACATAGTACTTGCAGGTTGATAAACATTTCTGAAAAATAGAGTTTTTTCTCTACTCAGCCAAGGGAAATGACACCCCTGAGTTCTAGAGTGTGGCGGTGAGCTACAGAGTCAGTTTGTTGTAGATGATGTGGTGAAGATACTTCCACGGTGCCACTGGGTGGGGGAATTCAGCAATCTAAGCATGTAGCTATGAAGCCACAGAAATATAATCATGAGTCAGAATAACCTGTGACTGACAGACAGACTTGCATTTGGTACTGCGATGCCTGCTAACTCATTCTGATTAGTGGAAATTGAAGCGTTGGAAGGTGCTAAACTAGCCTTGGGAGTTCACATTGCTGCTGAGCAGAAACTCCCATTTTCCATTTTTGGAGTCTGTGTCCCTTGCACGTACAATCCACTTGTTAAATACTAGCATTTGATGTCTAGGAATTTGACCCACTGCAACAGGAATGGTGGTCAATATTTTGTGGCTTCAGTACAGCTGCCATTCAGGCTTTCAAAGTGCTGTTGTATCTCTAATATTTGCACTGCTATAATTACAGTGTTTGGTGTGGTTTAGGCATTTAGGGATGTTGAATGTTTATTTTATTACTGTGCTACATAAGTATGTGTTTAAAAAAAGAATTGCTGAATTGGAATGTGGGAAAGCAATTCATCTTGTGAGGCCTGATTTTAACCAGGGTGTGGACTGGGTTGGTGGCAGTTAATGTTAGGTGGCAGAACTCCATGATACTTTTGGCTCTATTCCCTGGGCTGTGTGACCCATATAGTTCCCTGACTTTTTCTTACATTGGGTCTACATCATAGTTATGCCCTGTGCTTGGATTCGACTATCTTCTTACACCACACTGGCTCTGCTCGCTTCTCACAGGTCACTACTTGCCCAGCTGCCATCTACTTCCGCCACTTTTTGCTGCAAGCACTTTCCCTGGCGTTCCTCATTTTCCTCTGACCCACCTTCTCCCGTACCTCAGCATTCTCACTGCAGCAGCAAAACGGCATTTCAGCAATCACATTTGTAACACTACTCCCCGCCCCCACCCCCACAGGACTTCGATGTAACTCTGCCTGCTGATCTTACAGTGAACAGTCACAACATATACACTGATAAGAATGAGAGGAGACTTGATAAAGGTGTACAGAATGATTAGAGGCATTGATAGGATGGAAAAGGCTAATACAAGGGAGCATAATTTTAAGGTAATTGGAAGAAAGTATTGGGGGCAGATGTCAGAGGGGGTTCTTTAGATAGAGAGTGGTGTGTGTGTGTGTGTGTGTGTGTGTGTGTGTGTGTGTGAGAAACGCCCTGAAAGGGGTGGTGGGAGAGGCAAATACTTTAGGGACATTTAAGAAGCTCTTAGAAAGGCACTTAGGTGATAGAGAAATGGAGGGCTATGTAGGAAAGAAAGGTTAGATTGATCTTAGAGTAGGTTAAAAGGACAGCATAACATCGTGGGCTGAAGGGCCTTTACTGTCCTGTCATGTTCTATGTTCTATGATGTTGAAACAGGAATCAGGAATACAAATAATCAGCTCCAAGTAAAGCCTGAGTTGATAAAGGACAGCCAGCACAGATCTTTAAATGCAAACTGGATTTATTAGCCTGATTAAGTTTTACTTAAAACTTAGTGATTTAGTTATTTATATACACTATCACCATACCTCTTGATTTGCTCAATGCCCAGAAATCTATTGATTACTGACTTGAGTGAACATAGTTACTGAGATGACAGATAGAATTCTATAGGAGCTAGGCGCCTCAGTCAGAAGGTTCACCTTCCTGCTATCTATCTCTTTAAGGATTTCATAAGCTTTCATGAGATGTTCTCTCATTCTTCCAATCATTCAAGACTATAGTCCCAGCCTTTCCAACCTCTCCACGTATGGCAAATCTGCCATCTCTGGAGCCCATTTAACAATCTAGGGTACACCCACTCTGGCAAGTACGTTCTAACCCTGGCCTGCACGACTGGAATAAAACATTTTCCTCTTTTAACTAAACACTCTCAGAAGAAAAGCTAGTATATTATTTTCTCTCCAATTTTCTTGCTACACCATTATGTTGGTCTTCAGTGATTGTGGTATGAGCACATCTAGGTCCTTTTGAACATCAACATTATCCAATCTCTCACCAGTTAACAAAGTGGAAGACATTATATTTCCTTGCGTTATGTTTTATCTGCCATCTTCTTTCCTAATCACATATCTTGTGCATAACCCAGTGAAGTGACTTTCCATCCTTCTTCCTTTTCACAATTTCATTTAGTTGAGTGTTTACAGCAAACTTAGAAATATGACATTGTCCCTGAATTGCTGGGATATAACCTGCAGCCACAGCCTGGCCAACCTGCAAAAGGTCCTTTTATTCCAACTCTTTGCGTTTTATCCAAATAACGAGTTCTCAATATGTTTTGTAATATTCCCCTCCACCAGTGGTTGATAGGATCGCAGAGAAGGTTGATGAAGGGATTACAATGGGTAGTAATTAGTGAAGTATACAGATGTTTTCAGAATGTATTTGATAAAGTGTTAGCAAACTGATGTCCTCAGGATCAGTACTGGGACCTCTATTGTTTATATGAATAACTTACTTTACCAATCTTAATGACTTGAGTGGCTTCCCTATGCTGCATTGATTTTCTATGATAGAATAATATTTTTTCCAGTTAACCAATACTGTGTTATCATAGTGAGAAGTCTTACCAGTTGGTGACAAATTATAAGTGCAAGTATCCGAAAATCTGTCCTTGATTTGTTCCCGTTTTCAACTGCATGACAGGTTGTCTCCAGTAACATGGTGGTGCACGTAAATGCAGCTGCCACTACAGGTCCAACCAAGGATGCTTTTGTTCATTTCCTATGTCTTGTTTATGATTGCAACTCACTGCTGGATACTGCAGAACTACCCCATCAACGAGGTACTCGATAGCAATGGAGCTGGACTTATTTCGTACCACTTTTGTGCTGTTGCCTGGACTTACTATGTAACGTTGTGCCAGGAAGCTGTGTGGTGCAAGTGGTTGTCTTGTTGTTTTTATTGTGATCGCTAGACCCTGTTGGATATTGAAGATGTAGAGTACTGAAAGTCCAGGTCACTGGTTCATTGGTGAGACCAATGGCAGCAGAACTGCATTGCCTCGGTTGAGGTGAGGACTAGGCCTAGGCTGCGGCTGTGGGGTCACCTGTGGTAGTCACCAAGGGGAGAAGATTGCGAAGCAGTGCTGCCCTATTGTGTTCACTCGGTGGAAGAACAAGTTGGACCAGAACAACTTACCATCAATCTAGTCATTCTACACAGGACCTTTGGCTATAATTTTTTTTGCGTGACTCTATTTTTTTTTTGGAATTGTAACCATATGCGCTATTTGCACTATGTGATACGTGCAGCATGCTGTGTGCTGTTGGTAATGTGTTTTACACTTGGGCTCTGGAGGAACATTTCAGTTTGGCTATATGCATGTATGTTTGTATGATAATTAAACTTGAACTTGACGATGAGCTTGGACCTAGCCTATGTCTTTTTAACTTCTTTTAGCATTACAACCCTCCAAAATATTTGCACACCCATAATTGTCTTCTCTTGCAAATCCCCGTATATTATTAATGCATACTGCCACCCATGCCTTCTACTGCCAGGGCTCTGAACTGTGGAGTCTCTCTCTTAAACTGCCTGTCTATTTACCTCCTTAGTTTACCGTGAGGGTCTTCCCAAAAGCTTATTTGTAGAAATCTATATTGTTTGTTTCCAACAACTATGTTTAGCCCAGTCAAATCTTGATTGATAACCGCTCTTGTGAAACATCTCGGGGCATAACATTATGTCAATGGCAATATTTAATTGCACATATTTTTCTGTTAATGCTAGGTGAATAGCATCAAGAATAGCAATTAGCAATTTATTTTCTGAGAATAATTCACCAGTAACATTACTGACACTTTGTGTTATTGGACAGGGTGCGGAATGATGGAAAGATTTGAAAAGAAGAAGGATCCTATTGTCAAACTTGATGCCAAACTACATTAATAATGGAACAGCCAGGTCTTGGTACAAGTTAAGGGTTGCTGAGATTTGAAGGACCTCAAGTTTAAGGACAGTGGTAGTTACATCAGAAGAACATTGGAAGGGGACTGAATTTGGACACAATATAAATATGAACGAGAATTCCAGCAACATGTGAGCTGAGGTGGCAATGATTCAGATATCAGTTTTTCAAGGGTTTCCTTGAAGTTTTTTCTAATGGATGTTCCCACAAGAAACTGGGAGAATTCTTCTGAAATATAGTATGCTACAGTATGTCCCATTTTGTATTCAATGGCCTGGTTATGGATGGTGGTATAAAGGAAAGGAAATATAGCCAGCATTTTGCACATAATGGTTAAATAATAGACTGCATGAAAACTGTTTAATTGGGAAATGATTTAGTTCAACTTTGAACAAAATTTTAACATCGTAACGATGATATTGTTGCTTTTGCTATATCTGCTAGATTGTTGCTCTTTTTCTATATCAACGAAGTCTTCTGTGTGAAATATCCCTCAATCTCAATAGCCTATTATGCTCTGTGGAGCTTGAGTGCCAATATACCATGTCTAGTGTACCTATCCAGCAGCCATTGGACATTGTGTTCAGCATTCAGTATGTGGAAATAATGAACAGTGAAGCATAGGCCTCGTGTCTTTTATTTACCAAAGTTAATGTAATTGAATTCACTCTATCAGAATAGGACTTGACCTTGGAAAATGGAAGTTGCAGACTTCACTATTTCCAAAAACCTCCAGAGTTCTGCTGCCTCCAACCTGTTGATGAATTCATCCACCAAGTAACCCTAAGACTTTAGAATTAAACTTTAATCTGCAGCTGATGATTGTGTTCATTTCAAAAATGAAAAGTGCTCGATAACATTCGAATATTTTTTTGAGATTATGAGAACACTCAGTCCTCTTTTATTGTTATTTATACATGCACTAAGAAATGATACAATGTTTCTCCGGAGTGATATGACAGAAAGCAGGACAGACCAAAGACTAACACTGACAGAACCGCATAATTATAACATATAGTTACATCAGTGCAAAACAATACCATAATTTGATGAAGAACAGATCATAAGGCACAGTAAAAAAAAAAGTCTCAAAGTCCCGAGTCGATCGACTCCCGAGTCCCCAATAGCAGATGGCAAAAGGGAGAATCTCCTTGCCATAAACCTCTAGGCACTGTCAACTTGCCGTTATCTTGAAAGAACCCGACCACAGCCGACAGAGTCCATCCGTCCGAAAACTCCGAGCTTCCAACCAGCATTCTGATACAGCCTCCCGAGCGCCATCCTCCGCTGAGTGCCTTCTACCTCTCCCTGGCCGCTGAAACAAGCAAAGCCGAGGATTTCGAGGCCTTCAGCTCTGGAAATTCCGGTTACCACACAGTAGCAGCGGCAGCGAAGCGGGCATTTCAGAAGTTTTCCAGATGTTCCTCCATACTCTCACGTCTGTCTCCATCAAATCAGGATTGTGCATGGTCCCCTACTTGACAGATAACAGATATCATCATGGAAGTGGCCGCGCGCGCTGTCGTTGCGCTGCCATCTTCTCCCCCCCACCTCCCGGGAGGAATTTCAAACATTATACATGTCAAACATTATTGCTAAAACTACAAAAGATCATATCATCTTCTTTGGGTTCTGGGGCAAAAAAGACACAGGGTGACACAAGTAATAGTAATGGATTGCTGTGCAAGTCATCAGATTTTCCAGTCCAGTAAAGTCAATGAATTAAAAACTGAGCAGGGAGTAGAATGAATGGTCAACCCAAAGCTGCTATTTTGTCTCTGTTCAGCTATATTTTAGTATTTCACTTTGGACCATCTACTGACATAACATAAAAACTTAAGTACAATATATTTTTGGCTTATTAATTCTAATGGATCTGGACAATTACTGTATTAGCTTTGAGAAGATGGTTGTATGCCATTTTTTTGAACCACTGAAGTCCTCCTTGCATGGTGCTTCACTTGGTGGAGGTATACGCACTTACAAGTTGCCCTTGTCCTTCCTAGAGGTAGAGGTCATTGGTTTGGGAGATGCTGTCAGAGTAATCTAGGCCAGAACTCCATTTGTAAATGGTACAAACTATGGCCAGTGATGGAGGGAGCGGTTTAGTGTGGTTGGTAGGTTACCAGTCAAGTGGGATACATTGTTCTGGACAGTGAGGAGTCTTAATTGATGTTGGCACTGCCTTGTCCAGACAGGTGTAGAGGTATTCCAGCATGCTGCCATCGGGAAGGAGGTACAGGTGCCTTAGATCTCACTTCACCAGGTTCAGGAACAGTTAAAACCCTTCAAACATCAGCCTCCTGAACCAGTGCAGATCTCAACACTGGACTGATTCAAAAGCCTATGGACTCACTTTCAATGTCTCTACAAATCATTTCACAGTATTATTTATTTATTTTAGTATTGTGGCTTTTTGGAGATTTATGTAGATATTGCTGTGAAGCCCTTAGGGATGATACAAGTTGTAGATATTACTATTGGGACAATGTATACACCGTTCATGTTCCATAGTCTTTCAATTTCTTCTTTTAATTCAGCATTTTTCTAGTGTTTTTCACTTAACCACCCGGTCCTGTATTGCCACAAAGAATTCTTCTGTTTCAGGGATTTCTGTATGTTTTGTGTGTTTGGAATGGCTATTAAGTAAGTTGTTCTTTATTATTTATCCTGTATTATTATACCTGGACAGTTATTATGGACTGTCCTATTTGTAATAATGGATTGGTTGTAATATAATTTGTGGGGAATCTGACTCTAAAATTGGATCAGGTTTGTAGTATGGTTTCTTTTATGAGTTTGTATTTAAAAGCAAATTTTGGAGAATGATGTTTGCCACTTGATTGAGCCTGTGTAAGTGATCAGATTGAGTTAAACTGCTGCAGGATCCTGTAAAGTGTTGGATTGTTTCAGTTTTCTCTTGGAATTTTCTGCATTTATCATCTTGAATCTGTTGGTCTTTTTTTATGTATTTTTGATTTTTTTTTGTGTTAGCAACTTGGTCCTGGATTGTCACAAAGAGCCCTTCTGTTTCAGGGAAGTGATCTCCAACTCTGACACAGGCAATCGACGCTTCCTTCTCGACATCTAGTCTACTCAGATTTTGGGGATATCTTCAATGGAGGGTCATGGTCTTTCACTGGATAACTTTTTCTTCTGTTGTGATTATTTCTTCATTTTTCTGTGTTGTGTTTTCATTTAGGTTTAGTGGAGTATACTTCTTATCAGAATTGCATATCCTTGCGTGGAGTTTTGAATCTTGTTTTCATTGATGAAAATATATCCTTATAAGTTTTATCTGACTGTTGTGTAATTTTTTTATGTTTGCTATTCCTCTTTCCTTCTGTCTTAGCCAGTATCAGCCTAAGCACGTCTGAGTGTACATAGTGGTTTTTAAAATTTATCATTTCAGTTCTTATTTTTCTTTGTAAATTTCTCAGATTGGTGTTGGACCAAGATGTTATGCCAAAAGAACATATTAATATGAGTATAGTGAAAGCGTTTACTGTCTTTGTTATATTTCTCCTATTTTACTAATCCTATGATTATTAATAATAATATTGTTATTTACATTGTTGTATTTTTCCCAAATTGTCTTCTTCTGCATGTTGGTTGACAGTCTTTGTTTATCAGAATCAGACTTATTATCACCAGCAAGTATTGTGAAATTTATTAACTTAGCTGCAGCAGTACGATGCAATACATGATAAATATAGAAAGAAGGAAAAAATAAGTAAATCTATTACATTAAGTATATATACGTATATTGAATAGATGAAAATAGTGCAAACAATGGAATAATATATATTAATATGTCCATTTAGGAATCATGTAGCAGAAGGGAAGAAGCTGTTCCTGAATCAGTGAGTGTGTGCCTTCAGGCTTCTGTATTTCCTACCTGATGGTAACACTGAGAAGAGGGTCTGCCCTGGGTGCTGGGGGTCCTTAATAATGGATATTGCCTTTCTGAGGCACTGCTCCTTGAAGATGTCTTAGGTACTATGGAGGCTAATACCCAAGATGGAACTCACTAATTTTATGACTTTCTGTAGCTTCTTCCAGTCCTGTGCAGGAGCAACATCCTCCCCCCGCCCCCCACCATACCAGACAGTGATGTAGCCTGTCAGAATACTCTCCATAGTACATCTGTAGCATTTTTTGAATGTTTTAGGTGACAAACCAAACCTCTTCAAACTCTTAATGAACTGTAGCCGCTGTCTTGCCTTTATTATAGCTGCATCGATATATTGGGACCAGGTCAGATCCTCAGAGATCTTGACACACGGGACTTTGAAATTGCTCACTGTCTTCACTTTTGATCCCTCTATGAGGATTTGTCCGTGTTCCCTTGACCTACCTTCCTGAAGTCCATAATTAGCTCTTTTGCCTTACTGACATTGAGTGCAAGGTTGTTGCTGCGACACCACACAGCTAGCTGATATATTGCACCCCTGTACGTGATCTCAACACCATCTGAGGTCCTACAATGGTTGTATCCTTAGCAAATTTATAGATAGTATTTGAGCTATACCTAGCCACATAGTCATGGGTATATCGAGTAGAGCAGTGTCAGCAAGGAGGAGATATTATTAACAAAGATGGTGGTTTTCTGGTTAGGAAGTTTGTGTGTAGTTTTTAGTTGATTCTATTGTATTTCTTTGGTCTACTGTGATTGCTCGCAAGAACATGAATCTCAGGGTAGTATATGATGACATATACATACTTTGATAATGAATTTACTTTGAACATTGCTTCTGAAAGGCACCTCGTAGATTATAGAAAGGTCTTGCTATGTTAAGAAGTGAGCAACTCACTGTGGTGTTCCCAGCCTCTGCTCCATTCTTGTAGCCGGGATGTCAATCTGGCTGGCCCAGTTGAATTTCAGGTCAATAGTGATGCCAAGGAAATTGATTGTGAGCCTCAAGTATGTTGTCAGAGGAATATTTGGCACCGGTAGTTCCATGGAATGTCAAGAGAAGATGGCAGGGTCCTCTCCAGCTGGAGATGGTCATTAGCTATTAAAGGGTGGAATTTGATTATACTAAAAAATCACTGGACAAGCAGCGATCATGGATAGTGAATTACATATTTCTTCATTGACACCAATGGCTCCAAAGTGGGATAAGTACATCAACTTTTGGGCTTTCTCTATTGCTGTAACTAATTATTTTTCTGAGATCTACAATTCAAACCACTCATCATTCTCCATTTTCTTAATGCATCCACTCTATTTCTCCCTTTTCTTTAGAAAAGGGGATAGCACAGCGCAAAATTCCCTTTTTTAACTCTGGCAATGTTGAAGCCATCATGAGGTGGTGACTAAAACTTGAGCTGCTTTAATTTATGTGCCTGAGTAAAATATGAAATCAGGGTGAGTAACGTCTTTTTATGTGAAGGAAGTGGTTTTTTTTCATTCTGGCAGGCGCCTGCTGTTACTTCAAATGCTCTTACACAGTCAATGATTTTAATCTCTGTGATGGACTATGTAATTTTGGACACACAGGTTGGTAGATGACTCAGTGGCACAGGTAGCAGAGTCGCTGTCTTGCAGCTCCAGTGAACCAAGTTCAGTCCTGACTTCCTGTGCTGTCAGCCTGAAGTTTGCATGTTCATCCTTTGGTTATGTGGGCTTCCTCTAGGTGCACTGGTTTCCTCCCAGATTCCAAGGGTGTGTGGGCTCAACGGATTAACTGGCCACTGTGAATAGCCTCCACTGTGTTTTTGAGTGGTAGAGTCAGCGGTAAGTCAATGGGAGAATGAAATGGGTTTAATGTAGGATTAGTGCAAGGGGCTACAGCATGAATTTTGGCACAGATTTGCTGGGCTGAAGTTCCTGTTTCTGTGCTGTATGCCTTGAAGTCTTTATTTCCTTTCCACAGTGCTTATGCTTTAAAAGGTTAATTATTGTACCTTCTCACCTCTGCCAATACTATTCACTCTACACATATCTAATTCTAAGTCTGGATTTATATCTATTACATAATTTAGGAAAACTGGTCACAAGTGACACATTTTCCCAGCCTTCCGAATGAATGGCCAGTTGCCTTATGAGAGAACATTCAAGCCTTCTCTGTCTTTCTTAAAGTAAGTTTGGCTAAAACATAAACTTTTAACCACAAGTGCTAAGCATACAATATAATAGTGGCTGCAGGTTGCACTAAAATATTTTCCAATGATTACTCCTGAGCCTGGTTTCTAGAATAATCACCACTAACTCTGGGATAAATCTCTCCTGTGGCAATGGAAGGACGACCTACACTCGTGGAATCATACCCCACATGAATAAGTACCTTCAGGGACATGACAGAGAATATTGAAGGAAATTCATTGACCTAAAATATTAACTCTTTCTCTCTCTTGTTGAGTGTTCCCAATAGTTTCTGCTTCCAGTTTGATTTTTCAGCATTTGTAACATTTCGCTCATTGACCTTGAAGTGAAGATGTTCACTTTAAGCAAAAGAAAATTTAAAAAAATCAATTAATTGCAGTATTGCAGTTTGATAGGGATTTCAATAAAAGCATGGATATTAACTTTACCTCATGTGGAACTTTATTGTATACACTAAGTAATCATTAAGATAAATGAACATATTTTAAAGACTGATGATTATTGTTCAATAAAATATTTGTTCTGCTGAAACAGTAAAGTTCAGTAACAAATCTGCCAGGGCAACTTGAGTAATCTATCAGTAAGTCTTTTTGCTGCCATTCCTTATTCTGTTAATAAAATCATTTTTGTATGTACTATTATTCATCTATTCTGCATCAAAGCATTTGAAAAGAATAGAATGAATGCCTGACTTGTCAGTGCCTGCTCTCGGACAGTCTGATGATTGTTCCTTCATGAAATGGTACATAACTGTGCAGGGTTGAACTAATTTAATCTCTATTACATCTTGGCTTCCTCTTGGTGAAGATGAAAAAATCATGAATTTATGTTACAAATTAATCAACTCAAATTGAAGAAAACCTTTATTTCCCAACTGTAAGAATGTGGTAGCTTAGAGGGTAAGACTTTTAGAAAGCAAACTGTTCTGGAAATTTATCATGGCTTTTAAGTTGGTCATCTTTGTAATCCTGCCTAATAAGGGATTAATATGTTGCCAATTTCATTATAAACTATTGACTATGGCTTTGTAACTCTGGGACCTTTGTCTCTAAATATGTAGGCATCTTGCAGGTAAATATGGAATTTGAGTCTGCTCTTAATTGAAGTGCTTGCCAGATTTAAGATCATAAGCCATTGGAGCTGAATTAGATTATTTAGCTCATTGAATATGCTCCACCATTCTATCATTGCTGATTTATTATTTCTCTTCCCATAACTTTTGATGTCCCTACTAATCAAGAACCTATCAACCTACAATTTAAATATACTCAATTACTTGGCCTCCACAGCCATCCGTGGCAATGAATCCCACAGATTCATCAACCTCTAGTGATAGAGATTCCTCCTCATCTCAGTTCTAAAGGGACGCCCTTGTATTCTGAGGCTGTGCCCTCTCATTTAAAATACATACAATAGTGACCAAGAGTCCTTGGTGGTTGCAAAGGCAGGTTAAGCCATTTTAATTGTGAGCCTGTCATTTCAGAATTCTATGGTGCCAAAGGCCCGACATATTGAGTGCTAACAAGGGAAGGTTTTTTATTTGCATGAGTAACATGCAAGAATTAGTTTAATTTGCATATTTTCCACACATTGAGTCTGGGTGGTGGAGGGGTGAAGGCAGTATGCCGGAGGGTAGTGGGCAGGGGAGAATGGATTGCAGCCACAAACATAAGATGCAGATCAGCTTGAGGATTTGTTGCAGCAAATTGGTGAGGGTAGAGATGAGCGGAGGGAAAGGTTGCAATCACAGACGTAATGGGAGTGGACAACGGTTGGGGAATTGAGGGTTTGGGAATGGGCTGTTCATGTACCTGATGGGTTGGTGTCTCTGGTTGGGTGATAGGGTGTTCTGGCTGTAATGATTGGCATAGGAAGTTGGGGGAAATCAATGGGTAAGGATATTAATTGGTCTGTGTACCTGGTCAAATGGGGAAAGCGGGTTCGGCAATTAGTTGGGGTCAGTACTATAGTTGGGTGAGGGTGTTGAGGGACTTTATGGAGAACAGTAAAGTGAATAATGTAATGTGTAAATCTTGGGAGTATCATTCATGTTGATGATTGACATTATGTCGGAGACACATGGACCATGAATTGTGAATTGTGAAAGATTTCATGAATTGTGCTGTGAGGAGTTAATTACCCAAATTTGGACAGAGTAACATTTAAAATAGTGATACAATGCAATCTTGTTTCCAGGATATTTATTCCTGCTATCCTGGGTCTGTTGGCTCAATTTAGTAACTTCTCTGGTTACAAATTGAATCTTAATAAGAGTGAATTATTCCCTTTAAATAAGCAAGTACCTATTTATGGACATTTACCATTTAAATTGGTTACTGATTCATTTATATATTTAGGGATAACAATTACGAAAAAATATAAAGATTTATTTAAAGCTAATTTTTTACCTTTAATTGATCAGATTAAACTTTTATTTACTAAATGGTCACCAATCTCTTTGTCTTTGATTGGTCCAATTAATGCTATTAAGATACAACACACATCAAAGTTGCTGGTGAACGCAGCAGGCCAGGCAGCATCTCTAGGAAGAGGCGCAGTCGACGTTTCAGGCCGAGACCCTTCGTCAGGACTAACTGAAGGAAGAGTGAGTAAAAATCCCTTACTCACTCTTCCTTCAGTTAGTCCTGACGAAGGGTCTCGGCCTGAAACGTCGACTGCTCCTCTTCCTAGAGATGCTGCCTGGCCTGCTGCGTTCACCAGCAACTTTGATGTGTGTTGCTTGAATTTCCAGCATCTGCAGAATTCCTGTTGAATGCTATTAAGATGATCATTTTGTCCAAATTTTTGTATATATTTCAATCGGTTCCAATTTTTATCCCAAAATCTTTTTTTGATAACATAAATTCAAAAATTTCTTCATATATTTGGCAGAACAAAGATCCTAGGTTAGGTAAAAGGTATCTACAGAAATCTAAAAAGGAGGGGGGGCTCGCCCTCCCGAATTTTAGATTCTATTACTGGGCAATTAATATTTGATATTTAAAATTTTGGTTACGAGATTTGGACGTATCTTTAAACCCTCATTGGGTAAATCTTGAATCTAATTCATTACAAGGGTTTTCCTTGGGTTCGGTTTTAGGAACTTTACTTCCTTTTACTTCTTTTAAATCGTATGAACAAATGAACAACCCAATAGTTAAACATACTTTACGTATATGGTTTCAATTCCGAAGATTTTTTAGGTTTAATCAATTTATTCTAGCAAGTCCCATTATATCAAATTTTCTTTTTCAACCTTCCACAATGGATCAAGCTTACTTTGATTGGAAAACCAAAGGTATAATATCTTTTCGCGATTTATTTTTGGATAATTGTTTTATGTCTTTTGATCAACTCTCTAATAAATATAACTTACCCAGATCTCACTTTTTTTTAGATATCTACAGATTAGAAACTTTTTAATTACTGTCTCCCCTAATTTTCCACACCCATATCCAATGGACACTTTGGAAAAAATCTTAGATTTAAATCTCTCTCAGAAAAGTGTAGTAGCAATTATATATAATATAATTATGAATTTATGTCCTGATGCTTCTAATAAAATTAAAGCTCACTGGGAAAGAGAATTTGAGATTAATATACCGACTGAAAAATGGGACAAAATTCTTCAGTTGGTGAATTCATCCTCTGTATGTGCTAAGCAAAGGTTGATACAGTTTAAAGTAGCGCCCAGGGCTCATATGTCCAAAGATAAACTATCTCGTTATTACTCTTATATTAATCCAATATGTGACAGATGTCATTCCGAGATAGCTTCTTTAACCCACATGTTTTGGTCATGTCCCTTGTTGGAGAAATATTGGAAAGATATTTTTGATATTATTTCAACGGTCCTAAATATAGACTTACAACCTCATCCAATTACTGCTTTCTTTGGACTACCAATGATAGACTTAAATAATTTAACCTCTTTATCATGAAGGATGATTGTATTTCTTACTTTAATGGCTAGAAGGTCCATTTTGTTGAATTGGAAAGAGATTAACCCTCCTACTGTATTTCATTGGTTTTCAGAAACTATGGTGTGTTTGAATTTGGAGAAAATTAGAAGTGCAGTTTATGACCCTTCCATTAAGTTTGAAAAAACTTGGAGGCCATTCATTCAGCATTTTCATTTGATGTAATTTGATCATTTCCAAACTTGTTTTATCTCTCTGTACTGTTGTTGGAGGGGAATGGAGTCGTCGACACTAAGGTTTTCTTCTTTTCCATTTTTAAGTTGTTAGTTTTGCCCAAGTCTTTTAGTTTAGTTGATTAATTCTGTTTTTCTTTGGGGATGGGGTTTGTTTTTTCTTGTTTTGTTCTTTTTTCTTTTTCATGATTTTTTTCCCCTTTTTTTTTGCTTTCTATTATCCGTTGTTCGTTCTACATGAATGAGAGCTTTGTTAATTTACACTATTTGGTTTTGCAATTACTTTTTTAAGTGTAACAATATATCTCCTACTATTTGTATTATTGTTATGTTTTGTTTCTATATTTTGAAATTAATAAAAAGATTGAAAAAGGAAGGATATTTATTTCTGTTCAAAAGCATCCATAGTTTGTAGATTAAAGTCACACCAAATGAAATACAGGGAAATGCCAAGTGCAGATCTGTAGGAGATTGCAAACCAAGGAGGGGAGGCATCAGTTTTTTTTTAAATAGAAGGATAAGAACTTTTGTTTTTGGTTGCTGAAGGGTTAGGGTGAAAGCTTTTGTAGTAGGAGAGAGGATAAAGCCTCAGATGCACTTGTATGTGAACATCTTTGTAAAGGTTCTCAATGAAGATATATGCTCGTTTAATTTATAACATGATAAATATTGGATTATATTTCCGGGTCTTATCAAATGTAAAAGTAGTTGGGTGAATGTTAGATGAAGCAAAATCTACAAAGACAATATATCCAGAAGTAAGAAGAGAGGTTGAGTCTAAATGGAACTTTCTTTGGCTGGAATGGAGACCTCCAGCCAATTTTCTGTGGTGGATATCCATAGAATTCTATTTTTCTCTTTATGGGTCCTCTTTTACTGGACCAGTTTCCAGTGGGTTCATGAATTAAGTTATCCTGGTTTTAACAATACTGAAGATAAACTTGTAGACAGTGAAAATTTATCAAAGACTAAGACATGAAAAGAGAAACATGAAAATACAGCGAATGATTGAAATGATTCAAACCAAATTATAATTGGGTCCTGATGAAGGGTCTTGGCCCGGAACTTCAACTGTTTACTCTCTTCCATAGATACTGCCATAAAAAATGTTTGATTGCTAATTTTCCTCCGTTCTGATATGAGATCAACGGTTTCTCTTCCCATGGATTCTGCTTGACCTGCTGAGTTGGATGCAAAGGTATTTGGCATGGTTAGTAAGTTTGCAGATGACACCAAAATTAGTGGTATAGTCATCAAAGATTATCAGAGGACATGGATCAACTGGGAAAATGGGCCATGCAATGGCAAATCAAATTTAACTCAGACAAGTGTGAAGTGTGCGTTTTGAGAATTTAAGTTAGAGCAGGACTTAGATAATAAATGATAGGATCCCAAAGAGTGTTATAGAACAGAGAGACTGAGAGTTACAATAACATAGTTCTCTGAAAGTGGTGACAATGTAGACAGGTAAGTGAAGAAGGAATTGGTATGCTTTCTTCATTGTTTAGACCTTCGAGTACAAGGGTTAGCATGTCAGGTACAAGACACTGGTGAGAGCACACTTGATGTATTGTGTAAAGATCTGGTCACCTGATTATAGGAAGGGTGAAATTAAACTGGAAGGGTTATACAAAAGATTCGCAAGGCTGTTACTGGGGACTGAAGGACATGAATTATAAGGAGAGACTGGATAGCCTGGGGCTTTTTTTCCTGCCGAGTAGGAGTTTGAAAGATGAACTTACAGAGGTATATAACGTAATGAGAAGCATAGATAAGAGTAATGATCATAGTATTTTACCCAGAGTAGGGGAGCTTACAACTACAGGAGACAGATTTAAGGTGAGAGAAGAAAGATTTAAAGGGGACCTGTGGGGTGATATTCTCACACAAGGAGTGGTAGTATGTGGAATGAGATGCCAGAGGACCTGGTGGAGAGGTGGGTGTAACTATGACCTCTAAAAGACATTTGGACAGGTACAGGGATAAGGAATGGACCGAATGCAGGCAGTTGGGAACAGCTCAGATAGACAGCTTAGTCAGCAAGGATGAGTTGGAGCAAACAGCCTGATTCCATGCGGAGTAACCCTGTGGCCCTACTCCATGCTCTATTTTCAGCATTTTCTTTTCCAATCCTTCTGACACTTATTTTGGCTGCAGTTAAGGATCCATTTAAAACTTACTGGAAACGGCTGTTTACTTTTGTGGTTGAGTGAACAGCAAACAAGGACAAAGAAATGACAACAGATGCTTTGGCTTTGAGTCAAACACACTAATTACAGCGGGACCTTAGTTATCCATTCTGATATCCACACAGAAAATGAAACAGATAGACAGTCAATTGTAAGGCTAATCACCCTTTTCTAAATTATTATAACCTATTTGTTCCTGCTTTGAAACTATGTAGGGAAATAAATGCCATCCTCACTGCATATAAACTTTAGTCTTAATAATTTTGACATTTATCTGGCAAATTACTCAATAAGATATGCTCACAGATTCCTAAGCTGTGACCTACTAGAAATTAGGAATTTAATTAAGTGGAATTATATAACTGGATGTATTAATTTCCTTTTCGTAGAATTTCTTATATCACCGGAAAGATTTTCAGAAATTTCATTTCCTTAAGTTTGTCAAAAAGTGCCTGATCATCCAACACCTGGATTAAGTTCCTTAGTAAGCATGTAGCATCTATAATACGATAAAATTCACCCTGCAGTTTGAGAAGGAGAAGCTTAAATTGGATGTATCAGTATTACATTGGAGCAGAGTTTGGTCTGCTACTTTTCATGGTACATGTTAATAATCGAGATGATGGAATTGGAGGCTTTGTAGCCAAGTTTGTAGATAATACAAAGATGGATGGGGGTTTCATCAGTGTTATGCAAGCAGGGAGAATGCAGAAAGACATGGACAGGTTTGAAGAATGGCCAAAAGGAGTGGCCAATGGAATACAATGAAGGGAAGTGCATGGTCATGCACTTTGGTAGAAGGAATAAAGGCATTGACTATTTTTTAAATAGAAAGAAGATGCAAAAAGACTTGAGAGACATAGTGCAGGATTCCCCTATAAGTTAACTTGCACTTTGAGTTGGTAATAAGGAAGGCAAATGTAATATTAGCATTCATTCTAAGAGGAGTAGAAAATTAAAGGAGAGATGTAATGCTAAGGTCTTATAAGGCATTGGACAGATCACAGTTGGAGTATTGTGAGCAGTTTTGGGCTCAATAATCTAATGTGTTCGTGTTGGATATGTTCAAAAGAGCTTTATAAAAATGGTAACGAGGGTGAATGGGTTAATGTATGAGAAGCATTTAATGGCCCTCGGCCTGTATTTGCTGGAGTGAGAAGGATGGGGGCTGGGGGTGGTGGGATCTCATTGAAATTTACTGAATTTTGAAAGCCTGGTTAGAGTGGACATGGAGAGGATATTTCCAATAGTGGGAGGGTCTAGGACTAGATGGCACAGCCTCAGAATAAAAGGATGTCCCTTAAAACAGAGATGAAAAATTACTTTAACAGTGGGATTCATTGCCACAAATGGCAGTAGAGGTCATGTTATTGGCTATTATTTAAAGTGGAGGTTTTTGGTTATGAAGACCATCAAAGGTTTGGGGGAAAAGACTCAATGGGCTGAATGGCCTAATTCTGCTCCTATGTCTTATAGTCTTATCATCAGATCCTGGGAGAGACCCTGGCTCACAGGGAGCGGCTCAGGGTCACCTTGCACTACTTTCAAAATGTCTGCAGTAGGGTTGAGGCCATTCAAAGAGGCCCAGAAAGCACCATCCTGGACAACTACATATTCAGGATTTGTTTGCTCTGTGGCCTTTTTCCAGGGACACATACAGAGACCAACTTCAACTTCTGATATTAGATCATCAGTTTGATGAAATATGATCTTTGGTTTACCAGAAAATGAGGGTTGTTTAGTGAAAGGAATTGTTTATAATAAATACTGCCTGTTGTGTACTTAATATTTCAGTAATTTTGAGTAACACTGTAAATATATTGTTTAATTAAGCATTCTTTGTTGTTTGCATAATGCATTATGGGTTATATGTAAAAGTATGTGAATGGCATACGCATCACACCACTACATCGTACGCGCATACCTCACTTAAATTAAAAACGAAGCTAATGTAGATGCATTCAGGACTCCCATCTTTTTTAAATTAGCTTTGTGTTTTGGAGTTACAAAACAAAATAGTAATGATGAGGAAGTTTTAAATGAAACCAAGACGACTACCTACCAGTTGAAGTGCAGTGAGATGTTAAAAAAAACACGGCAAAACATTTGAGTTAAGAGAAAAGCAGCCCAGCATGTGCTTCTTCACAAGGGACAGAGACGTCAAGTTTAAAAAAAGTGGATGGCGGACTAAATTCAATTGTTCATAAACAGAGAGTACTGGGTGATAATAATCATAAATTTTTTAAAAAAGCAGAAATGACTGGCTACTTTGGAAAGATAGATGCATTCAGTTGCAGAAGAGATAATTGGAATATGTATACTGTGTGAATGAGCAGTATTTTAAAGCAAGCGGAATAACTAATGAGAAACAAGTAGCAGTTTTTTTGAGTACATTGAGTGGAAAAGTGTATAGTGCCTAAAAGTTTGGCTACTCCAAACAAACAACCCAAAATAAGCTTTGCTGATATCATGAAAGTAACACAGGAACATTTAGAACTGAAAACATTGTTGATTGCAGAGTGATTTAGGTTTTATAACTGAAATCAAAGGGAAGGGGGGTCCATTTCAGCATATGTGGCTAAATTGAAGAAGTTGTCTGAGCATTGTAAATTCAATGATGGGTTTAATAATTCACTGGGAGATTGCTTAGTTTGTGGAATCTTACAAGAAAACATTCAAACACAGCTCTTAACTGAAGCACAACCTACATTTAAAAGAGCAGTTGAGATAGCTGTATCCTTGGAAATAGCAGGTAGAGATGCAATTGAGTTTTAGTCAGGAATGAAAGTGACGGTGATCAAAATTGCAATGTCTTAGCAGAAAATGGCCTGACCAAACAAATTGTGTTATATTTGTTATCATTGTGGCAGGGGTTCACATACACCAGACCAATGCAGGTTTAAAGGTAAAACTTGCAAAAAATGCAATTAAGTAGGACACATTCAAAGAGCATGTCAAGTAGACAAAAATAAATGGACTGCATGGGGAAGAGATAAAGATAAAAAGTCAAGCTGCAGTTTCAAAAAGAGTACTAATGTTTATGCTATTGATGAAAAATCTGATAATGATGAGGGACACAGGACTGAATAGTCTTGAGATTTACAATATGAAAACTAACAAGATCCACAAACTGGACTCTCTGGGTAGGCCTATTGTCTCTGCCTCGTCCTGACCCACTGAACACATGCCCTTATACCTCAATTCCATTCTATCCTCCTTGGGTCAATCCTTTCGCACCAGCACCTGCAACATTTGTTATGTACTCAATCTTCTCAGTAACTTTGAATTCCCTGGCCCTGACTGCCTCTTTTTCACCATGGATGTTCAGTATCTATACACTTCTATCCACCATCAAAAAGGCCTCAAATTTCTCTGCTTCTTTCTTGACAAAAGAACTATCCAATTTTCCTCCTCCTCCATCTGGTAGAACTGGTCTTCACCCTCAACAATTTTTCCTTCAGCTCCTCCCACTTTCTCCAGACTCAAGGGGTGCTATGGGCACCTGCACGGGCCCCAGCTTTGCCTGCCTCAACATTAGCTACACAGAACAGTCTGTGTTCAAAGCCTTCCCTGGTAATACTCCCCAACTCTTCCTCTGCTACACTGATGACTGCATTGGTGCTGCTTTATGCACCCAGGCTGAACTCATCAATTTCATGAACTTTGCATCTAACTTCCACCCTGCCCTTAAATTCACTTAGTCCAGCTCCGCACCTCCCTCCTCTTTCTCGATCTGTCTCCATCTCTGGTGACAAACTGTCAACCGACGTCTTTTATGAATGTACTGATTCTTAAGCTATCTTGACTATACCTCTTCCCACCCTATCTCCTGTAAAAATGCTGTTCCCTTTTATCATTTCTTTCACATCTGCTGCATCTTTTTCCAGCATGCAGCTTTCCAATCCAGGACGTCAGAGATATCCTCCTTTTTCAATGAACAGGATTTCCCTCCCTCCACTATTAATGCTGCCCTCAGCCGCATCTCTTCCATTTCCCAAACACTAGTGCTCATCCCATTTTTCCGCCGCATTAACAGCGATAGAGTTCCTCTTGTCCTTACCTACCACCCCATCAGCCTCTACATCCAACACATCATCCTCCGCAACTGTTGCCATCTCCAAAGGGATCCCACCACTAGGCATATCTTTACCTCCCCACCCATCTCTACTTTCTACATGGATTGATCCCGTCGTGATTCTCTGGCCCATTCATCCTTCCCCACTAATCTCCCTCCCAGCACTTATCCCTGAAAGCAGCCTAAGTGCTACACCTACCATTACAACTCCTCCCTCACCTCCATTCAGGTCCCCAAACAATCTTTCCAGACGAGGCAACACTTCACCTGCAAATCTGCTGGAATTGTCTATTGTGTCTGATGCTTCTGATGCAGTCTCCTCCGCACTGATGAGACCTGTCATAAATTGGGGCCCACTTCGTCGAGCACCTCTGCTCCACCTGCCACAAGTGGAACTTCTCGGTGGCCAAACATTTTAATTCCAGTTCCCATTCCCGTTTTGACATGTTGGTCCTTGGCTCCTTCTTGTGCCAATATGAGGCCACCCTCAGGGTGGAGGAGCAACACCTTATATTCTGTCTGGGTAGCCTCCAACCCGATGGCATGAATATCAATTTCTCCTACTGGTACAAAAAATTCTTTCCCCTTCCGCTCTTCATCTATTCCCCACTCTGACATATTACCTCTTGTCACCTGCCAATCACTTCCCCTGGGTACCCTCCTTTTTCCCTTTCTCCTACGGGTCCACTCTCCTCTCCTATCAGATTTCTTCTTCTCCAGCCCTTGATCTATCCCACACACCTGGCTTCACCTATCGCATTCCAGCAAGCCTCCTTCCCTTCCTCTCACCTTGTTATCCTGTCATCTTCTTCCTTCCTTCTCAGTCCTGAGGAAACATCTTGGCCGGACTGTTTATTCATTTCCATAGACGCTGCCTGACCTGCTGAGTTCCTCTAGCATTCTATGTTGCAATAGACAAGCAATATGGCTTATACCAGAAATGAATGGCAAAGCAATTAAAATGGAACTGGACACTGGCTAGGCCGTTTCAGTCATTTCACAAAATGAGCTTGAACGGCATTTCAAAGATACTAAATTGAAGCCTGCAGATATCCAACTAAGAACTCATACTGGAGAAAAGATAACTCCTATGGGAATGACATTTCTAACAGTGAAATACCATAACCAACAAGCCACATTAGACATGTATGTGGTCAAAATAGGAGAGCCAGCATTGTGGGGACATGAGTGCCTGAGACAACTACAACTTGATTGGAGATCCATCCACCATTTGCATGCCACATCCCCTGCAGTAATCAACTGAAAGCAAATTAAAAAAAGGTACTGGATGATGCCACAACAGTGCTCAAGGATGGAATTGGAAAACTCAAACATATCAAAGGTAAAATAGTGTTTAATGAAAATGCTGCACCCAAGTTTTACAAACCCTGCCCAGTTTCTTATACCATTTGTGATAAAGTAGCTGGTAAGCTAGATCGCATGGTGGCTGAAGGAATTCTTTCCAAGTCTGAATGGAGCCCATGGGAAACACCAGTCATCCCAGGAGCCAAGAAGAATGGGTGTGTCAGGATCTGTGGCGATTTTAAGGTCACCATCAACCCAGTACTGAAAGTAGATCAATACCCTCTGCCCAGGATAGAGGATATCTTTGCAAACCTTTCTGGAGAGAAACACTTCAGCGAAGTGGACCTACTGTGGCTGAGGCCTACGTACAGATGGAGATGGAAGAGAATCCATGGTGTTTCTCACCATAAACACAAAAAGGGCTTTATTGCTATAATAGGCTTATTTTTGGAGTAGCATCTGTACCTGCACTCTGGCAGAAGCAATGGTCAGGGGCTGCAAGGCTGCCCAGGCACTCAGTGTTACCTGGATGACATCATTGTAAGGATGACAAGGAACATCTCCAAAATCCCAAGGCAGTGTTAATAATATTAGAAGATTCTGAGATCAGAGCATAATGCAACTAGTATGAATTCTTTAAACCAAGCATCACTTAATGCAGTCATACCATTGACGCACAAGAATTATACGTGTGCTGAGAAATTTCGAACAGTGGTGGATGCCGCAAAGCCAAAGCATGTGCCACAGTTGTGGTCCTTTTAAGGATTTGTCAATTAACGAATAGTTTCCTGCCAAACCTGGCTACCGTGCTATAGCCCTTGAACTCATTATTACAGATCAGGAGGAAATGGCAATGGACAATCAAGTGTGGGGTGCCTTTAATAAAGGTAAAGGAAATGGTGACATTAGACACTGTCCTCATTATGATCCTTACTGTTCATTGAAGCTTGCCTGCGATGCATTGCCTTATGGTATAGTGTAGGTGCCATCATGTCACATGTAATGAGTGATGGAAGTGAACTCCCACAGTCTTTGCATCACATTCCCTTACTACTGATGAGAACAATTACATACAGATTGACATAGGGGCTTTGAGTCTGGTTTGGGGTCTAAGACATTTCAATCAGTACTTGGACGGGAGAGAGTTTACCCTCATTACTGATCATCAACCTCAGCTGACTATTTTCAATCCTTTGAAGGGGGTTTCACTAACAGATGCAGAGATGGACTCTGTTTTATAGAAACATAGAAACATAGAAAACATAAGCACAATACAGGCCCTTCGGCCCACAATGCTATGCTGAACATGTCCCTAACAGAACTACCTAGGCTTTACCCACAGCCCTCTTATTTTCTAAGCCCCATGTAGCCATACAGGAGTCTTTTAAAAGACCTTATCGTTACTGTCACCGGCAGCCCATTCCACGCATTAACTATTCTCTGCGTAAAAAACTTACCCCTGACATCTTCTCCGTACCTACCTCCAAGCACCTTAAAACTATACCCTCTCATGCTAGCCATTTCAGCCCTGGGGAAAAGCCCCTGATTATCCACATGATCAATGCCTCTCATTATCTTGTATACCTCTACCAAGTCACCTCTCATCCTCCGTCGCTCCAAGGAGAAAAGGCCGAGTTCACTCAACCTATTCTCATAAGGAATGCTCCCCAATCCAGGCAACATCCTTGTAAATCTCCTCTGCACCCTTTCTATGGTTTCCATGTCCTTCCTATAGTGAGACGACCAGAACTGAGCACAGTACTCCAAGTGGGGTCTGACCAGGATCCTATATAGCTGCAACATTACCTCTCGGCTCTTAAACTCAATCCCATGATTGATGAAGGCCAATGCACCATATGCCTTCTTAACCACAGAGTCAATCTGTGTAGCAGCTTTGAGTGTCCTATGGACTCAGACCCCAAGATCCCTCTGATCCTCCACATTTCCAAGAGTCTCACCATTCATCCTATATTCTGCCATCATATTTGACCTACCAAAATGAACTACCTCGCACTTATCTGGGTTTAACTCCATCTGCCACTTCTCAGCCCAGTTTTGCATCCTGTTAATGTCCCATTGTAATCTCTGACAGCTCTCCACCCTATCCACAACACCCCCAACATAGGGGGTTTCTTGGAGGAGACAATTACATGATGAAATTCAACGGGACAACTGATCATGGAAATGCTGATCGGTTATCCCATTTACCTGAGGAAAAGGAAACCCCTGAAAAACTTACAAAAGAGGACACTCCTCTTTAGCGATTCTTTCCAATGCAAATCGAAAATTTTGACCATCAAAAACATGGAGGAATCATCAGAAACTCCTACAGCCCCTGATAATCCTGTGATTTCAGTCTCAGGCCTGCTTGTGAGCAACATTCAGGAGGGTGAACCAATGAAACGCATCTAGTCCAGACAGGGTGTCTGGCTAAGTACTGAAAACATGTGCTGATCAACTGGCTGCAGTGTTCTCTAAGATCTTTAACCTCTCAATTTAACATCTCAATCCAGGATCCATTTACACAAGTATGTATTGAGGCCAAGGTCTTGAAGCTTATTGATTCGTTTTGAGAAGAAGATAGTATTGAATGCCAAGCTCTAGTTGATAAAGTGCATCTTGATGTATGCATATTTGCTGTCTAGATGTCTCAGGATTGAGATAAGAGCCAATGAGATGACATGTTGTGGACCTGTTGCTCGGGTAGGTAAATTGGAGCAGATCCAAGTTGCTTCTCAGGCAGGAGTTGACATGTTTCATCACCAGCCTCTCAAAACACTTCTCACTGAGGGTGTAAGTGCTACTGCAGGATAGTCATTGAGGCATATTACTACGTTCTTCTTAATGGGTACAGTCCAGTCCATCATGGTAAAGCCCTCCCCACCACTGAATACATCTACATGAAGTGTTGTCGCAGGAGAGCAGCATCCATCATCTGTGACCACCAGCACCCAGGTCATGCTCTCTTCTCACTGCTGCTATAGGAAGAAGGTACAGGGGCCTGTGGATGCACAACACGAGCTTCAGGAACGGTTATTTCTCCTATCAGGCTCTGGAATCAAAGGGATAACTTCACTCAGTTTCACTTGGCCCATCATCGAAATTTTTCGCAGTCTATGGATTCACTTTCAAGGATTCTTTATTGCATATTCTCAATTTTTATTGCTTAATTTGTTGCTTATTTATCTATTATTATTATTCTTTCCTTTTTTATTTGCACATTTTGTTATCTTTTACACACTGTTTGAACGCCAAGATGGTGCGGTCTTTTGTTGATTCTATTGTGGATTTATTGAGTATGCCTACAAGAAAATTAATCACAGAGTTGTATATGGTGACAGATATGTACTTTGATAATAAATTTGCTTTGATGCAGCTACAAAGTGGCCAGAAGTGTTCCCAATCGCCTCCACTACAGCCTCACACACTGTTGATGTGTTGAGAAGCCTCTTCACAAGGACTGGAGTTCCAGAACACTTAGTCAGTGACAATGGACCACAGGTTGAGGTGAAACAATTTCAGTCGTTCCTGAAAATGAACATTTCACATTTGCACCGCAGCCTCCAGCTACAAATGGCTTGGTGGAGTGGTTTGTCTGGAGTCTAAAGAATGCACTGCAAGCAATTTCAGCAGAACATACTACACTGATGTTGAACCAGAACTTTGTTAATTTTCTCCTGGCATATCGCAGTGCAGCATACTCCACACCTAACAACTCAGCAGCGATGCTGTTCCTGGGACATCCATGCGTTCACGCTTGGGTCTCCTCCAACCCAATCTCTGATCTGAAGGAGTGTGCAGGAGGAACAGCTGAGACAAATTGAGGGCTCCTCAACCAAGGAGATTCAATGTTTCATTTCTTGGCAAGTGGTGCACCTTGCCCTGGCGCTGGAGCGGGTTGACCTGTTGCCAGCTAATCAGCGTGACTACTGAGCCCTTGTAGTGGCACTGGAGTGGTGTTTTCAGCTTGGCCATTGGAGGAGGCAATGAGGGAAGAACTGGACAGCAGGTGGCGCTATGTGGGAGAAAACTTGGAGACGTTCGCGACAGATCTCTGCCACTGTGCTTAGCATGGCTCCCCTCAGTTCTCTCCCATGAATCAGGAAAAGCTTGTGCTCCACGCTTTCGTAAAGGTGCTGGTGGCTGAGGGGCTGTCAGAGTTGGAGAGGGCAAAAGCAATGTTAACCCCCCGACCCCAAGGCGTTTCAATGACATCCTGCATGCCACGAGCCCGGGCTTGTGTCAGTGAGGTGGAGGAGGTCCTGGTGAGGGACTACAGAGGTGATCAAAATGGGTAATCATGAAGATTAAGGACAGAACTGGACCACTTTTCTGCATTGCGTCTGGTATCATCTGGAGACGACACATCGATCAGTTGAAGAGAGCAGAGTCAATTGTTAGCGATAAAAGGTGGCCAGAGCCGTCAGAACCACTTCCTGCAGTCTCAGAGTCACCCCCTACAACCATCACAGAGCAACCCCAGAACCTGTGATTATTTCACAACCACAAGTCTCCCCCCTTTTCAGGAAAGACTATCTTACATGAGTAAGAAAGCATCCGCAGTGATTAAATCTTTATGCCTGAATGGGACAATTTAAAATTTACTCTACTGTGCATGTCTATATAATAGTTTTATTATATATAGTACTGCACGAGGACCAGCTGGCACTGTAGCGGTCCTTGGCCACCACCGACACAGCAAGGCTGAAGGAATGAAGTGACACACTGGGTGTCCTGCCTCAGTGCCTCCACTGCAGGGGGATTGGGTGGCTACAGACACCCCCCTGTACCCCAGGTGGCAGCGTCGACCACCACTGGGACTTCTGGACATTGCTGTGAACTCTGGGGTGCCAGGGATGGCTGACCCCCTCAGATGGGGGCAGTGTGGTGCTCGAGGGGTGTTGTCGACAGCTTGCCCCAGCATTCTTAGTGTCCAGTGCCTCTTGTTGTTCTTGTTTTAAAATGCATTCTTAGAATCATGGTGAGATGTTCAAGTTCGTTTATTGTTACTTTTTAGCTTGGGTTATACAGTTGTTCACATGTGTGTTTGTGGGACATCCTGACTGTAACTAGGGTGTTTAGTATTCACCTCCCCCATCTGTATGTGACTGGGTTGGTTCTC
This sequence comes from Mobula hypostoma, assembly GCF_963921235.1. Lineage (NCBI taxonomy): Eukaryota > Metazoa > Chordata > Chondrichthyes > Myliobatiformes > Myliobatidae > Mobula > Mobula hypostoma. The sequence continues at coordinate 81,755,403 of NC_086104.1, read as the reverse complement.
ACCAAGAACTGGTGCTCTGTGTGTTACTGTGATTGTTGCAATAAAACCGGCATTTGAGATAAATGAGCTCTTCCCATCTGTCATCATGGACCGAATGCTTGTCATACTTTATATATTGAGTTGGAGTTTATAGCTAAGCATGGAGGAGTGCTGTGTATTAAGTATTTCAGAAATATTTGAGTAACATTGTAAATATATTATTTTATTAAATGTTCTTTGTTGTTTACATAATGTGAATGACATATGTCATCACACCACGGTGTCATAGGTACGTGCCTCACTTGAAGTAAAAATAACCCATCAACACCTGCTGACCGAATGTTTGGGAACAGAATAAAGTGCAATGATGATATTTTGTAAATCTTGTAAGGAAATGCAAGAAAGGTAAAATATATGAATATATTATATTTTAGGGAAAAAGAATTGAAAGTTTGTCTATCAAATTGGAAAATTATAACTTTATATTCTTTGAAGGAAAAATAACTAAACTTAATTTTTGACTAAATTCCAGAAGATGCAACTAAATTCCAGAAAATGGAAGTTAATATATCCTTGAAAGACAAAATGTTCATTGTCCGATTTTTCATATGACCTTATTTATTAAAGGTCATAAAGAAATATTCAATAAAATATGCACATCACTGTGAAAACGCAACAGTTGGCTGAGGTGATATTGAATTTATCAATGATAATGCATTTATGATGTGTAATTATATCCAAATGTAGTCTGAAAAGATAAAATACTTGCATTTTACTGCACTTTTCAAGGTCTCAGGATATCCTAAAGCATTTCACAACCATTGATGTATTTTTAAAGAGTAGTCTCTCTTGCAATACAGGAAATGCAGCAGGAATTTTTTGACCAATAATATCCCATAGCAGCAGTAGAGAAAAGCAATCAGATATTCAATGTTAGTTATATTGATCTAAAGAAAGCTAAATATCCCACGTAAGCACATCCTGAATATAAACCAACATAAATAATCAAAAGTAACTGGATATCCTTCAAGGCGGGGTAGAAAAAACTCATCACAAGCTATTTATACTTGTCAGAACTGCCCAGAGTATGCAATTAAGTTTCACTTGAATACTGACAAGGGTGGTAAACCATTAAATTATTACAAATCAGCCACAATTTTAATCATTTCCTGCCACACACATCAACTTGGTAAGCTTATGTTTATTATAATAGACAAGTTCTTTTCTTTTTGTTTTTAAATAATTCTCATTACTTCTGTCTTCCTTCTTAATATTCAACATAGTTCAGCTAACATAAATCTAATATCTTCTCCTGCTTCAAGCTTTACCACTCTTTCCTACCTGCTCGGAAGACCTTGAGTTGGATATCTATGTGCACTACTGTGAACCAAAGTGATGTAGTGCAGGGAATGAGCAGTTAGACTGGATCAGAGTGACACATACACATCACTGGATGTCTTATGGCACAATAGAAAACTTGGCATCTCAGTTCTTGGTAGGGTTTTTGTATTCCATAACACATTCGTTTTCCCTTACAACTCTCCCAATAAATGACAGTAATTCATGCAACATCCAGAATTCTCAAGGGAATTTTCTCATCTGCAGTTATAGTTCAGTACATTATTAAAAGGTGACTCAAAATTTCATTCTTTCAGGGTGTCCTTGTTATTTATTGATTGATTGATCGATTGAACTTTTTAACTATCTATTCATTGATTAATTAATTAATTAATTAATTTAGTAATACAGTGATGAATAGGCTCTTCTGGCCCCTCAATCCATGTCACCTCAGCAACCCCTGACAAACCCCATGAACCCTAATGTAATGGGAGAATTTCAGTGACCAATTATCCTACCCAGTACATCAATGCTCTATGGGAGGAAACTAGAGCATCCAGGGAAAACTCACGCCTTCCACAAGGAGGACGTACAGAGACTCATTACAGAAGTGAACTTTGTACTCCAATACCCTGAGCTGTAATAGCGTTGTGCTAACTGCTACACTACCATGGCGCCCACGGTATCTTACAGTCAGAATAGTGGATAAGTGCTTAAATTTTTCGTTGTTTCAGAAAATTTCACAGAAACATAGAAAAATAATAGTTGCAGCACAGAAGAAATCCATTCACAGCTTCTAAAAGGCGGCAGATGGACAGACAAGAAGGTGATAAAGGGATTCACTGAATGTAGGTTTAGAGAGTCATCTGGTTGAGATGGATGAGTTGAGTCGAGGGCTTGTTTCCATCCTGTATAATCCTGTGACTTCTATTCACATTATTGAGTCTGTGCAAGGCCAGTCTAGCTGGACCCACTAAAATTTGTGATTTTTTTCAGTTCTGTTGTGAGCAGAATAGCTAAATATGTGTCCATTATTCCCTTATCATTTTAACCACTGTCTTTGTTAAAAAAAATCTTTCTGTCACTTGGCTGCTTTGCCGTTCACTTGCATTCTGTGTCTTTTAGGTCTTGACTCTTCTGCTATTGGGAACAGTTTCTCTCTATCTGTCTGCTTAGTTCATGATTTTTACATATCTCTCTCACAACACCTCACAGCCCTCACTGTTCCAAGATCAATCTTTGCTTCCAGTTTAACCACATGACCCTCATCTCTCACTGCAATAATCATTATGGTAAATCTCGCCTACACTCTACGTAAAACTTTCAATTCTCTTCAAATGTGTTGTGTCCAGAATGGGACACAATGCTCCACTGACTTATAAAGGTTCATCATGATCTCCTTGCTTTTGTACTCGATATCTCTATCCATAAATCCAAGAGTTTATATGCTTTTGGGAATGCTATCTCAACCTGTACTAGCACTTTCAATGACTTATACAGACTCCCCCATTATGTTTTGTAACTCTAAAACATTAAAAAAGCTAATTGTAAGAAAAACACATTGGTAAATGCGTGTTTTAGTTTCACTTTCACTTTTAGCGAGGCGTGCACATATGACGTGGTGTCATGATAACGTATGTCATTCACATACTTTTACACATAACCCGCAATGAACTATTTAAACAAACAATGCTTTATCAAACAATAACACAAGGAAATCTGCAGATGCTGAAAATTCAATTTGATATACAATATCAAACAATACAGTATATTTACAATATTACTCAAATGTTACTGAAATATTAAAATCACAACATTCCTCCATGCTCAGCTATAAACTCCAATTCAATATAGAATGCATCCCAAATATATATGCGAATATATATGTTTGTGTGTGTCAATATAGATACATATATACACTCATAGTGTACTATATAATACAACTACTATATAGACATCTACAGCATCATAAATGTTAAATTGTCCTATTCAAGCCGAAAGATTTGATTGCTGTGGAGGTTTTCTTACTCTTGTATAACATCTTGCCTTATTTGGGGGAGGGGTGGGGTGGGGGGTGTTGGGGAGGGGTCACTCTACTTGTCAGGTGAGATTTCTGGCTGTGAAACAATCTCAGATTCTGGGATGCACAGTTTAAGGAATTCACACTTGTGATGTTGTGCTCTGAACCCATATTCTTCTAATCCTTTTAACACTGTCTTACGACTTTAGGGGTGTTGCTTGCCATCCTTACTGGTAACAATGATGTCATTTTTGTAAGAATGAGCGCTGAGCAGCCTTGCAGCTCTCATCCATACCTTTCTGCCAGAATGCTGGTGCAGATGCTACTCCTAAAAAAAACCTTTTATATCAATAAAGATCTTTGTGAGTGATTATGGTGAGAAGTACTTTGGACTCTTCTTCCATCTCCATCTGTAGGTAGGCCTCAGCTAAGTCCGCTTTGCTGAAGTGTTTTCCTCTAGAAACGTTTTCAAAGATATTCTCTATCCTGGGCAGAGGGTATTGATCTACTTTCAGTACTGGGTTGATGGTGACCTTAAAATCACCACAGACTCACCCTGCATGGCTACTGGAACCACTGACATTGCCTGTGGGCTTCGTTCAACCTTGGAAAGAATTCTTTCAGCCTCCATTCAAGCTAGTTCACTGGCTATATTATCACAGATGGTATCAAGAACTGGGCAGGCTTTGTAAAACTTGGGTATGGCATTTTCATTTAACAATATTTTACCTTTGCAAACACGAGAAAATCTGCAGATGCTGGAAATTCAAGCAACACACATAAAATGCTGGTGGAACGTGGCAGGTCAGGCAGCATCTATAGGAAGAAGTACAGCTGACGTTTCAGGTTGAGTCCTGACGAAAGGTCTCGACCGGAAACGTCGACTGTACTTCTTCCTATAGATACTGCCTGGCCTGCTGCATTCCACTAGCATTTTGAATATTTCACCTTCATATGTTTGAGTTTTCCAGTACCATCCCTGAGCACTGCTATGGCATCATCCAGTACCTTTCTTAGGTTGCTTTCATTTGACTCTTTGCAGGGGATGTGACATGCAAATAGTGGATGGATCTCCAATCAAGTCGTAGTTGTCTCACTAGTCACGACCCCATAATGTTAGTCCTCCTGTGTTTATGACATACACACTCATTCTGGCTTGTTGGTTGTTTTATTTCACTGTTATGAATGTCATTCCCACAGGAATTACCTCTTCTCCAGTATAAGTGCTTAGTTTAAAATCTGCAGGCTTCAGTTCAGTATCTTTGAAATGCCGTTCAGACCCATTTTGTTGAATGACTGAAATAGCTGAGACAGTGTCCTACCCATTTTAATTAATTTGCTATTCACTTCTGGGATAAGCCATAATTTTTTCTCGGTTTTCACATTGTAAGTCTTAAGGCTACCAGTCCTGTGTTATACTAATCAGTATCAGAGTTTTCATCTGCAGCATGCTTTTTTATCTTTTTCACTTCCCTGTGCAGACCATTTATTTTTGTCTGCCTGACGTGCTCTTTGTATTTGTCCTACTTCATTGCATTTTCTGCAAGTTTCACCTTTAAGTCTGAATTGGTCTGGTGAAAGCGAGCCCCTGCCACAATGGTAACACAATTTGCTCCACCAGATTGGTTTCTGTTGACATTGCAATTTTGTTCATGCTCACTTTCATTCCTGATTGCAACTCAATTGCATCTCTGGTTGCAGTTTCCATTGATACAGAGATTTCAACTGCTCTTTTAAATATGAGTGGTGCTTCAGTTACGAGCCATTTTTGAATGTTTTCTTGTAAGATTCCACAAACTAAATGATCTTTCAGTGCATAATGAAACCCATCATTGAACATAAAATGCTCAGAAAATCTTTTCAATTCTGCCACATATACTGAAATGGACTCCCCTTCGTTTTGATTCTGCTTATGAAACATAAAGAGTTCTGCCATCAACAATGATTTTAGGTTGAAATGTTCAAGTATTACTTTCACAATGTCAGCATTGCTCATTTCGACTGGATTGGTTGGAGCAGTCAAACTTCTAAGCAAACTGTATGCTGTTCTATGTAATGCACTCAGCAAAACTGGCACTTGCTTTTTATCGACTATTTCATTAGCTTCAGAATTCTGCTCAGTTTGCTCAGTATACATCAGCCAGTTATCTTCTGTGCAATCAAACTTGTCTATCTTTCTGATGTAGTGAGCAATTTCTGCTTTTTCTAATGATTATTATCACCCAGTACTCACAGTTTATGAACTCATGAATTCATCGGCTTTCTGCCTTTTTTTTTAAACTCAGCACTTTATTTTAACTCAAACATCTGGCTATTCTTTTTAAAAATTCAAACATCTGGTTGTGCTTCAGATGGATTGTTATTTCGGGTGCATCTTAAAACTACTTTGTCACCACTGTTATTTTTTGAAACTCCAAATCATAAAACTAACTGTAAGAGAAACTTGGAGCTAGGAGGTAGGTGTCTTAGTTCCCTTATCACTTTTAGAGAGGTGGGCACATATGATGTGGTGGTGTGATGACATATGGCATTGTGGTACTTTTACACATAACCCGTGATGAATTATTTAAACAAACAAAAATATGCTTAATCAAACAATATATTTACAACAGTGCTCAAAAATTCCTGAAGTATTAAATACACGACACCCCTGTTTTTCCTGTTCCTCCACCCTTTTTGAAATTGTGTTTTCTGGTTTTATGTGATTTTCCTTCACTATTCCTATAAGGGGCCTAAAACTGCTCACAATACTCCAGGTGAGGCATCATCAACATTTTATAAAGTTTCAACATTATATCCTTGCTTTTTGTGCTCTTGAAATGAATGGAACATTGCATTTGCCTTCCTCATCATAGACTTAACTTGCAAATTAACCCTTAGTGAATCCCGCACAGGGACTCACAAATCCCTATACACCCCAGTTTTTTTTTTGTATTTTCTGTCCATTCAGAAAAGTCAGTCCTTTTATTTCTTCTACCAAAGTGCATATCCATACACTTCCCAATACTGTATTCTATCTGCCATATCCTTGACCACAAACTTTGCAACAAAGCCATCAATTCCAACTTCCAAATCATTGACATATAATGTAAAAAGAATTGGTTCCAATACAGACCGCTGTGCAACACCATCAGTCACAGGCAGCCAGCCAGAAAATGCTCCCTTTATTCCCACTCTTTTATCCATGCAAGAATCTTTCCTGTAATACTATGGTCTCATAACTTGTTCAACAACATCATGTGTATGGCACCTTGTCAAAGGCCTTTTGAAAAGTCAACTGATTTTCCTTTGTCTATCCTGCTTGTTATTTCTTCAAAGAATTCCAACAGATTTGTCAGGCAAGATTTTCCCTCGAGGAAACCATGCTGACTACGGCCAATTTGGACTTGTGCCTCCAAGTACCCTGAGACCTCATCCTTAATAACTGACTCCAACATCTTCTCAACCACTGAGGTCAGACTAACTGGCCTATAGTTTCCTTTCTTCTGCCTCTCTCCCTTCTTGAAGAGTGGAGGGACATTTGTAATTTTCCTCTGGAACTATTTCAGAATCTATTGATTTTTGAAAGATCATTACTAATGCCTCCATGATCTCTTCAGCCACCTCCTTCATAAATCTGGGTGTACACCATCTGGTCAAGGTGGCTTATCTACTTTCAGATCTTTCAGTTTCCTAAGAACTTTCTTGCTAGTAATGGTAACTTCACACACTTCATGACCCCTGACACTTGGAACATCCACCATACTGCTAGTGTCATCCACCATAAAGACTGATGTTTGTCTGCCATTTTGTTGTTCTCCATTACTACCTGTCCAGCATCATTTTCCAATGGCCAAATATACACTCTTGCCTCTCTTTTACACTTTATATATCTGAAGAAACTTTTGGTACTCTCTTTAATATTATTAGCTAGCTGACATTTGTATTCTATCTTTATCTTCCTAATTAATTTTTTAGTTGCCTTCTGTTGGTATTTAAAAGCTTTCCAGTCTTCTAACTCCACAAATTTTTGCTATACTTTATGCCTTCACTTTAGATTTTATGTTGGTTTTGACATCTCTTGTTAGCCATGGTTGTGTCATATTTCCTTTATAATACTCCTTCCTCTTTGGGATGTATATATCCTGTGCCTTCTGAATTGCTTCCAGAAATTCCAGCCATTGCTGTTCTACCGTTATCCCTGCCGGTGTTTTTTTCCATTCAATTCCAGCCAACTCCTCTCTCATGCCTCTGTAATTCCCTTTATTACACTGTAATACTGATACATCTAACTTTAGCTTCTCCTTCTCAAATTTCAGGGTAATTTTTGTTATATTATGATCACTTTTCCCTAAGGGTTCTTTTACCTTAAGCTCTCTAATCAACTCCGGTTCATTGCACGACACCCAATCCTCTAGTGGGCTCAACCACGAGCTGCTCTAAAAAGCCATCTCATATGCATTCTAGAAAATCTCCTTTCTGGAATCCAGCACCAAACTGATTTTTCCAATCTACCCGCATATTGAAGTCCCCCACGATTATTGTAAATTGCCCTTTTGGTATGCATTTTCTATCTCCTGTTGTAATTTGTAGGCAACATCCTTACTACTGTTTAGGGGTCTGTATACAACTCCCATAAGGGTCTTTTTACCCTTGCAGTTCTTTAGCTCTATCCACAATAGTTCACCACCTTCCCACCATATCTCAACTCTTTCTGCCTTCCTGTCTGTCCTTTCAACAAAAAATGTATCCTTGGACATTAAGCTCCCAGCTATAATGTTTTTTTAGCCATGATTCAGTTGTACCTAAAACATACTTGCTAATCTGCAACTGTGCTGCAAGTTCATCTACCTTCTTCCCTATGCGATGTGCATTCAAATATAACACCTTGAGTCCTGTATTCACCATTTTAGATTTTGTCCGTCTTTTCAGCTCATCCTGTTGACTGCAATTTTGCCCAATAAACTCATTACACACAATCTCTATTTGTAAATCGGCTACCTCACCTTTAGCACTATTACCTGCCTTTCCTACGATACTTCCTGCATTGAAATATACACAGCTCAGGACACTAGTCATACCATGCTCAACCTTTTGATTTTTAAATTAGTCTGAGGTCTTACCACATCTGCCTCCACAACCTCTCCACTAACTGTCCTGGCACTCTGGTTCCCATTCCCCTGCAACTCTAGTTTAAACCCCACTGTGCAGTATTAACAAACCTTCCCACTGGGATATTAGTTCCCCTCCAGTTCAGATGCAAACTGATCCTTTTGTACAGGTTCCACTTTCCCTGGAAGGGAGCCCAATGATCCAAAAATCTTATACCCTCCCTCCTACACCAACTCCTTAACCACATATTAAACTGTATAATCTTTCTAGTTCTGGCCTCACTAGAACAGAACAAGGGTAGCAATCCTGAGATCACAACCCTGGAGGTCGTGCCCTTTAACTTAGCACCTAACTCCCTGAACTCCCTAATGCAGAACCTTGTCACTCATTCTAACATGTCATTGGTACCTATATGGACCATGAATTCTGACTGTTTACCTTCTCACTTAAGAATGTTGAGGACTCAGTCTGAGATATCCCGGACCCTGGCACCCAGGAGGTAAGATAGCATATGGGAATCTTGTTCTCGCCCAAAGAACCTCCTGTGCCATCCCCTTACTAACGAATCCATAATACCATAAGACCATAAGACATAGGAGCAGAATTAGGCCATCTGGCCCATCGAGTCTGCTCCACCATTCAATCATAGTTGATCCTTTTTTCTTATCTCCTCCTCAACCCCAGTTCCTGGCTTTCTCCCCGTAACCTTTGATGTCATGTCCAATCAAGAACCTATCAATCTCTTCCTTAAATACACCTAATTAACTGGTCTCCACTGCTGCATGTGGCAACAAATTCCATAAATTCACCACTCTTTGGCTAAAGAAATTTCTCTGTATCTCTGTTTTGAAAGGGCGCCCCACTATCCTGAGGCTGTGCCCTCTTGTCTGAGACTCTCTGACCATGGGAAACATCCTTTCCACATCTGCTCTGTCTAGGCCTTCCAACATTCGAAAGGTTTTAATGAGAACCCCCCCCCCATCCTTCTGAATTCCAGCGAATACAGACCCAGAGCTATCAAATGTTCCTGATATGATAACCCTTTCATTCCTGGAATCATCCTTGTAAACCTCCTCTGGATCCTCTCCAATGCCAGCACATCTTTTCTAAGATGAGGGGCCCAAAACTGTTCACAATACTCAAGGTGAGGCCTCACCAGTGCCTTATAAAGCCTCAGCATCACATCTCTGCTCTTGTATTCTAGACCTCTTGAAATGAATGCTAATATTGCACTTGTCTTCCACACCTCCAACTCAACCTGCAAGTTAACTTTCAGGTTATTCTGCACAAGGATTCCCAAGTCCCTTTGCACCTCAGATTCCTGGATTTTCTCCCCATTCAGAAATAGTCTGCACATTTATTTCTACTACCAAAGTGCATTACCATGCATTTTCCAAATTGTATTTCATTCGCCACTTTCTTGCCCATTCTCCTAATCTGTCTAAGTCCTTCTGCATCCTACCTGTCTCCTCAACACTACCTGCCCCTCCACCAATCTTCGTATCATCTGCAAACTTGGCAACAAAACCATCTATTCCATCATCTAAATCATTTATATACAGCATAAAAAGAAGTGGTCCCAACACCGACCCCTGCGGAACACTACTAGTCACTGGCAGCCAACCAGAAAAGGATCCTTTCATTCTCACTTGCTGCCTCTTATCAATCAACCAATGCTCTAACCATGTTAGTAACTTTCCTGTAATAACATGGGGTCTTAACTTGTTAAGCAGGCACATGTGTGGCACCTTGTCAAAGGCCTTCTGGAAGTCCAAATATACAACATCCACTACATCCCCTTTATCTATCCTACTTGTAATCTCCTCAAAGAATTCCAACAGGTTTGTCAGGCAGGATTTTCCCTGAAGGAAACCATACCGACTTGTCCTATCTTGTCCTGTGTCAGCAAGTACTCCATCACCTCATCCTTAACAATTGACTCTAACATCTTCCCAACCACTGAGGCCAGGCTAACTGTTCTAATTTCCCTTCTGCTGCCATTCTTCTTTCTTAAAGAGTGGAGTAAAATTTGCAATTTTCCAGTCCTCTGGCAACATGCCAGAGTCCAATGAGTTTTGGAAGATCATTTCTAATGCCACCACAATCTCTAACACTACCTCTTTCAGAACTTTAGGGTGCAGTTCCTCTGGTCTGGTGACTTACGTATCCTGCCTGGCATCCCTACTATCCTAGTTGAGCAGATATAATGAAGAGAACAGAAAAACTTGAGCTTTTCTTTCCTTTGCTTTCTCTGACTGCAGTGGCTCAGGGATCACCCCTCGGACTCTGTCTGCTCTGAAGATGGCCGGTGTGTGTGCTCCTGTCTTCCTTTAATTTTCTCTTGCCAATCAATCCCAAATACTAAATGGCCACTGGTCAAAGCTCTTTTTCACGGTACTGACCCATCGCTGCCTTTTATCCTTAGTCAGTGGACCTGAGCGAAGTCCCCTCCTCGCAAAACTTCCGAAGTCCGGATTGGTCGCTAGTCAAACCTTTACCACCAAATGAAAACCGTTTCTCTGGCCCAAGATACATATACCGGTAACTCACACACATAACACATGAAGTAATATCACTACTAGTAAATAATAAAGTGCATATATGATACAAGTTAAAAAGCGAACAGTATAAGGCCTCTGGCAATTCACACATGGTGAGACCTGGGTGGTGGCAGGGAGCTCAGCAGTCTTATAGCTTGGGAGAAGAAGCTGTTTACCATTCTAACAGTTCTTGTCCTAATGCTTCGGTACCACCTGCCTGATGGTGGGGGGCGGCGGGGGGGCAGTCAAAGAGATTGTTAGATGGTGGGAAGGATCATTGACAACGCTAAGAGCCCTGCACATGCAGCGCCCCGATAAGCATCTTGGATTGGTGGAAGAGAGCCCCGATGATCCTCTCAGCAGTCTCACAATCCCTTGTAGGGACCTGGCCTTGCAATTCTCACACCAGTTGGTGACGCAGCCGATAACTCTCTCCACGGAGGAGCCATATATGTGCAGCGAGGAGTGGGCAGCCTGCAACTTCCTAAATTCCACTACCTCCTCTCTGCACGCCGTCTCATCGTCGTTGTTGATGAGGCCAACCACAGTTGTGTCATCAGCGAACTTGAAGATTTGGTTTGAACTGGATCGAGCAGTGCAGTCTCGTGTCAGCAGCGTGAACAGCAGCGGACTGAGCATATAGCCATGGAGAGCTCCGGTGCTCAGTGGCAATTGAACCCACATTTGCTATTAATCTTAAAGAAAGCAAATGACTGGAAAAAAGTGATAATAGAGAAAAAAGAGCAATAAAGACTCACAGTCCCTTTAAATGCATCCTTATTTGAACATGCTGTTTTGTGGCAATAATACATGGAATGGTGCAAAGCCAAAAGCCCTCATGCCTGTACACAGAAACCATTTTTTTTTCAGAAAGGGGAAGGGATGGAGGGATATTCAAGCAAGTATTGTTTTACAAAGCACTTTGTGCTCACATCTTTCCCTCCCTTTAACTAGGTGGGAAAAGTATGACCACCCACCTTGAACAGCGCTCTCATTTTCTGCTCCCTTTCATTCTCCAATAACTCTACAGATGTAGGATAAAAGTGGCAGTGAAAGTGAAAGAAAGGGCTCTGTTTGCACTGCTGTCAGCCTCTGCCTTTTTCACGGATGCCGCAGATGAAGGAAATGGACATTTATGATAGCTTTTAGTCTAATTGAGCTGTGTGTCAGTACAGAGTGGCCATGAGCCTTCCGTGGTTAGTTTAATGCCTCTTGTAGACTCTGCTGGAGGTTATCTGACCTTCTTATCACAAGTACCCTTTTCTCTGGATCAGGATCACAGTAAACGTTGTTTTGAAATCCTTCATAAAATGACAAATGAAAGCTTGGCTGAAAGAACATCCGTTATGTGTCTTTTAACTAGGAAATTTTAGTTGGGAGGGAAAAAAATTGACCTGTTATTACTGGAAGCTCTAGTTTTCTCTCATCTGTGCATTCTAAGGTGGAAACTATAATAACACCAATGTCTGGAAAGAATGCATGACTTTTTTGAAGTTTACCAAACATTTACTGATAGGGGTGTTAAGCTTGCAGGTGGTACTCTGGCTGCTTTCTTTTTCTTCACACACTGTTGACATGTTGGAAACATTTGAAGTGTTGTGAGGGGACAACTGATAATAACCTGAATTTGGCTTTGATTCCCTCATGCCTTTTATAATCGATTTTGGTCCCATATCACTGTAAAATGTGGAGATCTGTTTGTGTGGTAAGGTGGAATGGATTTAAATGAACACATCTAACCTAGTCTGCTCCTTATTTGAATATGTCAGACTTTGCTCCAATTTCATCTGTATCCTCTGAGAACATAACTTAATGGTCATATCATTCTGCAGTTTGCACTTAAATCCTGCGAAATTAATTACAATCGGTATGTATCACAGGCAGTTATCTTCTTGAATGGACACAGGGGACCCAACTTAATGGAAGCGGATATTTTGAGAGCTGCTTCACCATTGTTCTTGACCCATCTAGGTTAGCCTCTTTCCATTTTCTCAATGCACATGTTTATTCACCTGCAATTACAGTCCAAGCAAAATCTGCTTTCCAAAGTTACAAGGTGGTCTTTTGGTGATTTAACTTGATATTAGTGGTGTCACTATCAATCACGGGAGCCTTCCATGAACTGAACAAGATACTGAATACATACATTTCTTTAACTAATATATTTTAGGTAAACAATATATATGGAGTAAAGTTTTGGAGACAAAAGTAAATATTTCTTTCAGATCAATGCAATATTTCATCCAGCTTAGTCTTTCATATTTATTTTTTCATTAAATTAACTTAAAATGAATAAGAGCCATCTGTGATACATTAGGCAGCCTCACAGAAACCTATGGCTGAATCTGCAATCTATTGTTAACATTCTATTTTGTAGTCACTCTAGGTCATCTGGCAGTTCAGGAGCCTTCAATCTAACTGTAATAATGCAAGACCACACATTTTCACTGGCTCAATCTTGCAACAAACATTTCCTTGAAGGACTATATTTCCAGAATACCATTCCATAGTCTACCCAATCTCCAGAAATATGACTTCCAACCTCCAATTTCATCTGCTGATTCAGCTTCAGCAAAAGCAATAGGTACTGGAAATATTGGCATAGTTTTAGCTTTATTTGCCATATGAACATCAAAACATGCAGTGAAATGTATTGCTTTTGCATGAACAACCAACACAGCCTAGCCTTCAAGTGTTGCCATGCTTCTGGCAGCAACGTAGCACGTTCACAACGTAATGTTGTGGAGAAGTGATCAATAGATCCTGACAAATTGTTCTGACAAAGGGTAGAAATACCCTGTCTGATGTCTATTCAGTAATTTGTGGACAATAGGCTATTTAATTATGGAAAAAAATCATAACTGAGTTTAGACTTAACATCCACACATCTGCACTTTCCTTCATTAGTCACCTGAATATTTGCTGCTCAAATTCATTGAGTTATAATTTAATCTTACAATATTACAAAACAATTCAAAAGAGAGCCACAAATGCAAGCAACTTCGTCACTTGGAACACAGGAAGGCAAGTGATGGATATTTGTTTGCCTTTGTTTTAGCCTCTTTGGTGTTTATAACTGATGTGGGAACTTCAGTGCTGGAGAGGATGGAGATAATGTGCTGTTACTTTCGGTTAAAGATGGCGCTACCGAATGTGTGCGACTGCTCACTGGTAGTTCAAAAGGCAAGAAATTTGATTAAAAGCATCATTAATAACACCTTTTCTGAAGTAAATTATAGTAAATCGTTACTTCAAACAGCGAGCGAAGGCAAAGTGAACTCATGCCGGTACATTGCAGAATGGACGCATATGGAGTGAGCCATTCAGAGAGGAGAGGTCGAGGCAGAGGAATTCTGATGCCTGTACAACTGGCCCTGGTGTGAGTCTGGATTGCTCTGGGTGCCGAGCGATTTGGAGAAATCGAGAGTGGCTTCGGGCTGGGTGGCAAAATCTGGGCCTGGAACGAGTCACTGGGCAGCATATTCTAGGCCCGGAGCCTTTCATTCCAGCAGTGCCCAGGCCCTAGGGCAAGGTATGTTACACTGTTTGTACAATTTAAGCACCTGTCCAGGTATACTGAAAAGTCAGGGTGTCAGAATCAGAGGCTAGAACCGATTTCCGTGCTTGCTAATATAGTGGACTGATACCGAGGCTTGTGCCTACTCCAGGCTGTTCCCGGGTTCGGATCTAAGGACTCATTTTGGTTTGGAATGCTATTGCTCACTTCTATTGTTTGCATGATTTGTGATTTTTTTCCCCCCTTTCTCTGTGCATTGGGGATTGGACTTCATTTTATTTTGCTTAAATTGGGTTAATTTAGGTTTCCTGCTTTGTGGCTAGCTGTAAGCAAGCAAATCTCAAGGTCGTATAACTTATACATTCTTTGATTAAAAAATAAATGCATGTTGCCTTTGATTCAGAGTTGGTGGCAGGGAAGCCAGTCGTTTGCACTGAGATACTGATTTGTCCCAGTTCTGTCAGGGGAGCCCAGAGGAAGACCAACACAAGAGTGGTACCAGTAAGTTATTCCTAGGATGAAATTGCTACCAACACTTGACAGTGTTTTGAGAACTGCAGTGAAACAAAAGTTGTTAGTCTTAGTACTGTTTAAAAAGAAACTGTCTCACATATACGGCAAGGACATTGTAGTCATCTGCAACGCTAAATGACCTGGTGGGGGGCGGTGTATGTTATAACCTATTATATTTCTTGGCCTTCACGAAGTACTTCCTAATTAGTCAGCTACCAAGGAACTCCTAGTCCATCTTTCCACTTGCGCCTGTTCCCATTTATTTCCTTTTGAGTCAACCCATTCCTAAAGTATTCCCAATGCTGACTGAAGTATAACCCTTCACATGAAGAAGGTAAAGAAAGCCAAAATTACTGGGCCTATCACAGGTGTAGAATGGGCAGCCAATGCACTTGTCTGTTTTGCACCTCTGCCTCAGTCACTCAATCCTGCAGGACATCTGTCAGCCTTGCACACTGCATTCTTTGCTAAATTGAGTACTTCATTTGTATCTTATTGTCTGGACTTCTCAGTCAGTAGAAAGAGTTTATTTTTATCCATTTTGATCAGCCTATCAAGTCACCCTGTAATGACCTCCATTTTGCACAGAAAGAAATGTATTGAAGTCACCAGTTAAGTACAATATGTTTAAAAAGTTTTAAAGAAGCATTGGAAGCAAGCTGTGGGACAGCCACCATTTACGGAGAGAGAAAGAGTTAACATTTCAGGTCATTGACCTTTCAAAAGGTCACCATCATTCACAAACGCTAGATGAACTGCTGAGCATTTTTAGGATTATCTGTTTCCATTATCAGCAGTCATTGTTCGAGGATGAAGATTGATGGCTGTGAGATGGAGCTGTTGAATACAGCAGTAGCTCCAGGAGCTGA